>NC_040042.1:17715817-17885278 GCF_003713205.1 Coffea eugenioides | reverse complement strand
CATTGCGTCTTGTAAGTTTTCCTGAGAAAAATTTTTTTTTTTTTCCGTTTCTTATAGTGTTAAATTCTGGTCGTATAGGAATTCCATAAGCGGCTAGGGTTTTGTCTTGTGTTCTTGTTGTTTTATCCTTGTTTTCGTTGATTGTCTTGAATTTTCGTGTTGGTTGTTGTCCGCAATTCATCCATTGTGTGTCTTGATTTCTTGGGTCTTGTGTCTTGTATCTTGAAGTCTTGAACTCATATAGAGTCATCCAATAAAAATAAAAAAAAGGGTTACTGTTCATCAGGCACTATTCACCCGAAACCACTGTTCATCCGAAAAAGAGAGGGGCAAAACTATTTTCTGGTTGTGTCTTGATGGAACCATGGCTGAACTTGAAATTTCCTAGCTTCCTTGATATTGTGGGGATTGAATCTTGAAGTTCTTGGGCTGCAAAATTGATGTCTTGAACTTCTTGAAAATTGGTGTTAGGGTTTTCTTGGAAATTACGCTAGGGTTTTGTAGTTTCTTGAATTTTCGTGGGCTGCCATCAAGTTTTTGTTGGATATTGTTGTTCAAACGCTTGAAATCTGGAAATTTTGATTGAATCTTGAAGTTCTTGGGTGGGAAACAAGGGTTCTTGAAAATCTTGTTCTGAACCTTTCCAAATCTTGAACCTACAAAACAAAACCAAAGTTCTTGTCTCGAACTTGCGACTGCCCTTGCTCAAATTTGACACAAAAAACCTTGTTTCTTGTGTGTAGGATCCGAATTGAAAAAGAAAGAACGATCCATCTTGCAAAAAAAAAAACAACGCAAGAAAGAAAAAGAAAACACAAATCGGATTTCAAGAACAAGAAAATAATTTGCTTGGGTAGCCTAGCCGAGCTTGGGTTGAAAGAACAAACCTTGTTGCCTTCAATCTTGAACTATTGGCCGCCTCTCTTTGTCCACGAAATACCAGAAAACCAGCAGCCATTAACACCCCAAAACAACCAAGAAGCCTTGCTATTAAATAGCCACAAAAGGTGGGAAGATAAGATAGGGTTTCCTACTTTGTAGCCACCTCTTGCTTTTGTTTCTTGATTGTGGTTTGTGCCAACTGCCCAGCCGATCCTTGGTGCATATTTTATAGTATTTCCAGCCAATAAAAACGTGGTTTACAAGTCCCAAGAGTCCTACTCAGTTTTGGATTCCACTTGGTAGTTAACTCCTAAAATTAGCTACTAGTCACAAACCAAATTTTCCCTTTCTTGATTTTTTTTGGGCGGACAGCTTAGGGTATTTTTCCAGCATATTATACATTTCCTTTTGTGTCTTAAAATCAGTCCAATAAACTTCCAAAAATCACAGCCTTCATCCGCCACACTTGGGTGTAATTTGGTTCAAGTTTGATTGAATTTCTTCAAGAAAATTCTGATTTCTTCAAGAAAAGCAATCTAGTGACTTGAGAAGTGATTGGTGAGATCATTAGAGTGTTTTAATACACTTGAGTGAAACACGAGTGTGAGTGATTTACTAAGGGAGTGAGTGAGGTGTTATTTCCACTAACCCTATTTTTGCAGGAATACCTCAACATGTCCGAAGGGAAGGAAACTACTCCTTTTGATATTAAACTTGTGATGGATGCTATGACTGATAAATTGCTCAAGATAATGAAACAGGAATTAGAACCATTGCATGAGAGGATGGATAGTCTCGAACACTCCCAAACCAATTCTAAGTCCCGGAGACACAAAGCGCCAACCCGTGACTATGAAAGTTCCAACTCCGAGGAGGAATATGGGGAGGAATAAACACCGCAAAGCTGGTGTGGATCCAATCAAAGGCGTTAAAATGCAATTGCCTACTTTCCAAGGCAAATCCGACCCCGATGTCTATTTGGAATGGGAGAAACGAGTGGAGTTGATCTTTGATTGCAATGATTACACCGAGGAGCAGCAAATGAGACTTGCAGTCATGCAATTCACCGACTACACCATAGTGTGGTTGGATCAAATCACTACTAGTAGAAGGCGAAGTGGTGAATACCCCCTATCACTACATGGACCGAATTGAAGGGTGTCATGAAAAAACGCTTTGTTCCTAGTCACTACCACCGTGACTTGTACCTCAAACTTCAAAATTTGACACAAGGAACCAAAAGCGTGGAGGACTACCATAAGGAGATGGAGATAGCCATGTTAAGGGCTGACATTGTCGAGGACCGGGAAGCTACTATGGCACGATTTTTAAGTGGATTGAGGCCTGAAATAGCGGATCAAGTGGAGATGCACCACTATGTGGACCTCCATGATATGCTAGACAAAGCTATTAAGATTGAAAGGAGGCTCAAGAGGAGGGGTCCAATTCGACAAAATTCCAACTTTCAAGCTGGAAATTGGAGAAACCAACCCTTCAAGAGGGAGGTCAGCCCCTCCAGTGCATTCCCTTTGACCAAACAAGGTGGGACAACCAAGGAATCACTAAGGCCGAATGCAACTTCCTCAAAACCACCCTCAAGGGGCGATGGTAGGCCTACTCATGAGGTAAGCAAAGTTCGAAACCGAGACACTAAGTGCTTTAAGTGTCAAGGATTTGGACATATTGCTTCCCAATGCCCAAATCAAAGGGTTATGCTTATGCTACCAAATGGGGAAGTACAAACGGATGAGGAGGATGAGTGTGAGGACATGCCTCCCTTGGTTGAGGAAGATGAGGAATTTGAGGAGATACCAGCTCATGGTAAAGTTGGTATGGTTGCAAGGCGAGCTCTAACTACTCAAGCTGGTAAAGATGACCTTCAACGAGAGAACATATTTTACTCAAGGTGCCATGTGATGGACAAGCTTTGTAGCTTGGTAATTGACCCAGGGAGCTGTACCAATGTTGCTAGTGCACTCATGGTGGAACGATTGAACTTGCCAACAAGTGATCACCCCCGACCTTACAAACTACAATGGTTGAATAATAGTGGTGAGGTACGTGTTCATAAGCAAGTTTTAATTAATTTTGCCATTGGTAGATGTAACGATGATGTTTTATGTGATGTTGTGCCTATGCAAGCTACTCATATTATTTTGGGTCGGCCATGGCAATTTGATAAAAGGGTCATTTTTGATGGATTTATTGAATAAGTATTCCTTTGCGCATAATACTAAAAAGATCACACTTGCACCTCTTACACCTCAACAAGTGCATGAGGACCAAATTGGGTTGCAAAAGGAATATGACATGCATTGTGACAATAAAAAGAAAATTTTGCATGATACAAAGAGCAAAATGGCCGAACCATCTTCTCATAAAATTGACACTTCACATTCGGCCATTGAAGGAAAGAAGGAGAGAAAATCCATCATGCTTGCTAGAACTAGAGATGTGAGAAAGGCTTTGCACTCTAACCAGATTTTGCTTATCTTGTTTTGTAAAGAGTCTTTGCTCACTAATGAACTTGGTGCTTCCTTGCCTAGTGCTATTGCTAACCTTTTACAGGAGTACCAAGATGTATTCCCTGAGGATATACCTAATGGGTTACCACCTTTGAGGGGAATTGAACATCAAATTGATTTCATTCCTGGCTCTTCCCTTCCAAATAAGGCACCATATAGGACTAATCCAGAGGAAACTAAGGAGCAACAAAGGCAAGTAGAGGACTTACTTAGTAAGGGCTGGATTCAAGAGAGTCTAAGTCCTTGTGCTGTACCTGTCCTACTTGTGCCAAAGAAAGATGGAGGATGGAGGATGTGCACCGATTGTAGAGCCATAAATGCCATAACGGTAAAGTATCGCCATCCCATACCTCGATTAGATGATATGCTTGATGAGTTACATGGTGCTATTATATTTACTAAGATTGACTTGAAAAGTGGTTATCACCAAATACGCATGAAAGAAGGGGATGAGTGGAAAACAGCATTTAAAACAAAACATGGTCTGTATGAGTGGTTGGTCATGCCTTTTGGCTTAACTAATGCACCTAGTACCTTCATGAGGTTAATGAACCATGTTTTGCGTTCTTTTATTGGTCAATTTGTGGTAGTCTACTTTGATGACATTTTGATCTATAGTAAGAGTGCAGAAGAGCATGTTGTGCATGTACGAATGGTCTTAGATGCACTTCGAAAGGCAAGCCTCTATGCTAACCTTAAGAAGTGTACTTTTTGCACTAACCAACTTGTCTTCCTAGGTTATGTTGTGAGTGAACAGGGAATACGAGTTGACCAAGAAAAGGTGAAGGCCATAAATGAGTGGCCAATTCCAACCAGTGTAAGTGAGGTAAGGAGTTTTCATGGCTTGGCAAGCTTCTATAGACACTTTGTCAAGGATTTCAGCACCATTGCTGCCCCACTTACAGCCATTATCAAGAAAAATGTGCCGTTCCAATGGGAAGAAGAACAAGCTAAGTCTTTCCAATTACTTAAACACAAGCTCACACATGCACCTGTATTAAGTTTACCTAATTTTGACAAGGCTTTTGAAGTAGAGTGTGATGCTTCTGGTGTAGGTATTGGAGCTGTGCTAATTCAAGAGGGGAAACCAGTGGCCTACTTTAGTGAGAAGTTGAATGGTGCTTCGTTGAACTACTCAACTTATGACAAGGAGTTGATGGCCTTGGTGCGAGCTCTCCAAACTTGGCAACACTACCTCAGACCTCGGGAATTCATACTCCACACTGATCATGAATCGCTCAAACACATCAAATCACAAACCAAATTGAGCAAAAGGCATGCGAGGTGGGTAGCTTTCATTGATAGTTTTGCTTTTGTCATCAAATATAAGGTTGGAAAGACTAATGTAGTGGCCGATGCACTTTCTAGAAGGTATACACTAATCACTACATTAGACACTAAGTTGATTGGCTTTGAATTCATTAAGGATTTATACGCAGCTGACCTAGACTTTGGTGAGATTTTCACAACCTTGCCACGAGTTACTCGTGAGCATTATTCTATGTCGCAGGGGTTCTTGTACTACAAAGGTAAACTATGTATTCCAATGTGCTCCATGCGACTTTTGTTGGTTAGAGAGGCTCATGGTGGAGGCCTCTTGGGACATTTTGGAGTGGCCAAGACCTTGTCAATTCTCCAAGAACATTTCTACTGGCCTCGCATGAAGAGGGATGTCGAGAGGCATACACAAAGGTGTGTAACTTGTCACCAAGCAAAATCAAAGGTACATCCTTATGGACTCTACACTCCTTTACCCATTCCACATGAACCTTGGGTAGATTTGTCTATGGACTTTGTACTTGGATTGCCCAGAACTAGACAAGGGCATGACTCCATTTATGTGGTAGTTGATCGTTTCTCAAAGATGGCTCACTTCGTTCCTTGCCATAAAACTGATGATGCTAAACATGTGGCTGATTTATTCTTTAGAGACATAGTGCGTTTACATGGGGTACCTCGTACCATTGTTTCTGATAGGGATGTAAGGTTCCTTAGCTACTTTTGGAAAACTTTGTCGTGTAAACTAGGGACTAAATTGCTTTTTTCTACTTCTAGTCACCCACAAACTGATGGACAAACTGAAGTGGTTAATCGGACTTTATCTACATTGTTGCGAGCAATTATTAAAAAGAACATTACCTCTTGGGAAGATTGCTTGCCTCATGTTGAATTTGCATATAATCGCACTGTGCATACTTCTACTCAATTTTCACCTTTTGAAATTGTTTATGGATTTAACCCTCTCACACCTTTAGACTTGTCTCCTTTACCTATTTCTGAGAGAGTTAACCTAGATGGTAAGAAAAAGGCTGAGTTCATGCGGGATTTGCATACCAAAGCTAGAGCTAATATTGAGAAACGTACCCTTCAATACATTCAAAGTGCCAACAAGGGACGTCGCAAGATGGTGTTTGAACCAGGTGATTGGGTTTGGATACACATGAGACAGGAGCGTTTTCCAAACCAAAGGCGCAACAAACTACTTCCACGGGGTGATGGCCCATTTCAAGTTGTGGAGCGCATCAATGACAATGCCTACAAACTTGACCTTCCAGGTGAGTATGGAGTACATGCTACATTCAATGTGGCTGGCTTGAGTCCTTTTCATGCAGATGACGAGCTTGATTTGGGGACAAATCGCCTTCAAGAGGAGGGGATTGATGAGGGGTTCAAGGCTGGTCAAACACAAGTTGCACAAGTCATTCAAGTACCAAGTGGTCCAGTCACAAGAGCTCGTGCCAAGAAGATGCGTGAATCTTTACAAGCCCTTGTGAGTACAATCCAAGGCCGCATTGGAGATGATTTAAAGATTATTGAAGGCTTGGAGAATGAAGATTCAAAACTTTACACATTGCTCCAAGTAGAAGACCCTCCAGCGCCTGTTGCTAGTTAGGCGTGCCCTCACCTAGCGGTCACGCTTAAGGGAGAGTTAAGCTAGTTCTATTATTTATCTTTTTATAGTTAAATATTAATTAAAGTCAGTCCATTATGAACTTAGGGCTGGCCGATTCCTTTTCATTAATTGGTAGGGTTAGTTTAGTCAATTTTGGGATTAGGGTTAATGCTTGTAAAGGCTATAAATAGCCATACTTCCTCCTTGTTAAGGGATTGAGAAATTACATAATATTTGTGAGTTTATTCACTTTTCTCTTCCAAGAGAGCTTTGCTTGAATACTTGAGAGTTTTCTTGAGTTATTCAAATTGAACTTATCAATCAAGTGTACACCTTGATTGTGGCGTTCTTCTATCCAGATCATTGGTTCACTAAATCGTTAGTTGTTGGGTTGAGATTCATCTTAGTTCATCAACTCGGGGTTTAGAGGGGTCATACGTGCCGCCTTTTCAACTTGATTGTTCGTCTAGATCCGCGCATTTCGTATCACTCACTCTCTGTAAGTCCAAAATTGGAAAACTTGGTATTGTTGGAAACTACTTCCAAAGTACTAAAAGTTCCTAGAAGACACTTTTACATGATTCCAAATGGAAGACATTCAAATTTCAACTTCAAGTTGCTGTTTTGAAATACCAAGACAGTTTCGAGGTTGGTTTTTGGCCAACTTTGGAAATTTGGCAAATTTCACACAATGTGAACTAGTTTCTGAAATTTGGAACTCAATTAGTTTGAAACACAACAAGCCGAAGAAGAATCGGAGTTTTGAGCGCCAAGATATAGCAGCTCAAAGTTGGTTCAAAATGAAGACCTTTGGGCAATTTTCCAGATTTGAAACACTTTGGGACTTCAGTTAGGCATCGAAATAGACTCGGAATGGCACCAAATTTGGTAGTATTACCCTACCATATAAGGTTATTCCTTGTCAAATTTCATGCAAAAACTCGTACGGGAAGTCAGTTAACAAAGCCACTAAATTTCCAAGAATTTCCAAGGCAAATCTGCTTTGTACTTCCGTTTTCCTTTTTCAAGAATTTGGCCAATGAAATCCTCGCAAACATGGTTCATTTACGAAGACAAGATCTAAGAAACATCCAAAATGTGTTTGGTTGGTGATTAACACCAAGAGTTTCAAAATACCAAGTCCCAATCAAGATTGGCCATTGATCAGTCCAAAAATGAGGGTTTTCAAGCAATGAGGCAGGTCTGTAATTTGGCCATAACTCACTCAATTCAACTTGTAATTGAGCGTAGTTGGTGGCGTTGGAAACTAAATTCATAAGGCTACAATTTTTCGGAAGGAATCATTCTGAAATTCTGCCCATAACTAACTCAAATTCAAGCAACAATTCGCAGCACTTAACAGGCTCTCTAACATAGCCGAGAAACAGGGCAGGTGACTTTGAAAGGCTGGTACGGTTCACTCAAGTGAAATCAAGGGATACATTTTATACCGGTAGAAAATTGGAAGTGTCTAGTTTCTAATGCCATAAACGTACTCAATTTTGACGTTGGAGCAAAGAGTTATGGTCATTTCAAAATCGCTGCCAGAACAAATCTGGACACGTTTTCCAGTTGTAAAGAAATTTCGAAATCTCAACTTTTGGCCAACCAAATCAAGCGATTTTTGGTGGAAACTTTCCACACAACTTATACAACATATCTACATCAAAATCAAGTCAATTGGATCACAAAAATTTGCACCAACAGGTGCGGCAAAGCAGGGGCAGAACCGGCACTTTTCTTCCTTTTGCTTCCTTTGAGTTTTCTTTCCACTTTTCAACTTATAATCACCAGTTTAACCACTAATTCAACATAAAAAACACCCAATATCATCACATCAGTTCATCAAGTCCATTGTGGGATTTCATAGAGCCTACTCACAAGATCTACAACAATCCAAGACTACCTACATGAAGCTACAAGCTTCTAAGTGCAATATAACTTACAAAAACTAAGATTCAAAGGTTTGATCGTCATTACCTCCTAGATGTTGCTAGAGCAGAAATTTTCGGTCCTTTGAAACTCAAGAAAACCGTGAGGTTGAAGCTCCTTTCCTAGTTTAAGTTGATCTCCAAGTTATTTGCAAGGTGTAGTGTGAATTTGAGGTGATTTGGTGCAAGAAAGTGAGGTGAAATGAAGAAAATTTTTGGTCTTCTTCTCCAAGGTGATAAACGGCTGTTTGAGTGAGAAAGAGAGAGTTGTTGCAGCTGCCAAAAGCTTCTTGAGGAAGCTTAAGAATGTGTGGCCAACAATGCTCCAAAAGTCAACTAGGAATAGTGCGCATACGCGCGCGTTCCGTGCTCGTTTCCTCTCGAGTTTGTTTCACTTGTGCACTAAACCTCTAATGCACTTCCATTGATACTATTATTATTCACTCTTAATAGTCTAAAAATAATGGTCTAAAGTCCCTCGATTAATCGCGCGCGCGAAAACGCTTACTTCAGATTTGTGCGCGATTGAGCGAAATTTTTAAGAAATTCTTGTAACGATAGTATTACTAACTAATACTTGAGTACTTAAACATAAAAATACCTATTTCAAGACTAATGTATGAGTCTTCAATCTCCAAGCTCACTGTACCCTCAAATCGATTATTGCCTCCAAACACGTGTTCACTATTCTCACTAGACGACCTTCAAAAAATTAAATTTTGTAACAAGTCATTTTAAAAATATATCTAAGTCATAGTTCCATGTAATCGGGTCTAAAAAGGTTGGAATAAAATATTCGGAGCAAATGGGAAATTAAATATTTAAATAAGCTAGTAATAGGAATTTGCGAATCCTCACACGAGTCTAGTATTAATTTCTCAAGTCTCTAATTTGTCGTGCGATATGACTTTCGAGAAATTATCGACGTACGCGTAATCAAAACTTTATTTAACTTAATCACATCTAATCTCTCAATTAACTCTTCTTAGTCCCCTATTGATCACCCTTAATCTCCAAAATCATTGTACTCTCAGATCGACTATCATCTCGAAGGTGTGTATTTGTTATTCCTTAATAAACGAGATTTCGAAAAGTTTAAATTTGTTAGCGAGACGTTTTAAAAGTATAAATAAGACATGGTTCCATAAAAATGAATTTAAAAGAGTTGAAATAAATTGTTAGGAGAAAACAGGTGAATAAACATTTAGATAAGCCAGTAATACGAGATAAAATGAGAAAATTTTCGGTTCCTCACATAATAGACAGACGTAGGAATAGCTAAAAACTAAGAGTTGGGTCATATTTCATTTATATCTATTATATACAGCCGTATGTCATAGAATAGCAGTTTTTAAAGAAAAAAGTCCAAAAAATGGAAAAAAACTTTTACATAACATTTAATATCAAAGAAACAGATGAAAAATATCAATTGTTTTCATTCACTTTATCAATTTTTGAAGAAAAAATAATTAAGAGTTACAAGAAATGTGACGTGCAATGTATAATGCACGTTCTTTCAAGCAAGTACATGATAAAAGAGAAAGGTTTTCCTTTTTCATCATATCCAGAGTATCTATCTTACCAACAAATGATAAAGTTATTCTCAGATATAAGCATATAAAATATGTATATTTATGGTCATTTCTTCATGTATTATATATACTACTTCCAAATGACTATAAACTTCAGAGAAACTACTACACATTGATATGTTGATGCCTTAATCATCTCAGGATCTAAGTGCAAAAGCTGTTCATCATGAAAGAAGAGCAAGTACAAGAGGTATTTGTTAGTTGAATTTTTTCTTAGAACCAGATCAAGATCTTAAATTATTTTCCCACAAATCAAACAAATATATCAAAAATGGTTTCAGTTAGTCACAAAAACTAAAAGTTAAACACTTATTCTGGTCCCTTGTTGAATGGGATCACCAGCTTATAAATACTCATCCTTTATTGAATGAGATCACTAGCTTACAAGTAATCAAGTTTTTGAGGGGGATGTACAATAAAATTTATTAAAACACATGAAAAAGTATAACCAACTACTTAATAATTTATTCTAGACATGAATTCTACATAGTGGATTAACAATCTAAAAAAGCACTCCATGTCGCTTGTTATGCTTTTATTATTTCAAAAAATAAAAACTTTATATATTTTCAAACCTTACCACAACGGATGCACTATGTGCGACTTTTACTTGTTGCAATCTATCCACACAATCACCTTAGATTTACAAAAAAATAGACATGTACGCAAATATTGTCTTGGGGCAAAAAATGACTATCATCAAAAAATCTACAATTCCATTTTCCTCAATTCATTTTTCCTTTTTCTTAAAATTATAATTCCATTTTTGAAATTAAATAAATACATAAACCTAGAATCCTCAAAATGAATAAGTGACCATAAATACCTTTATGGAGGTATTGGTGCTAGAATTATACTGAATAGTGAGGAGAAAAAAGTTATCTGACTGATCACCTTTTAGGATTCTTTTGGCTCTTAAGTGTACTAAAAAAAATTCAAATTTTGGTTTTTGTTTGTAAAAATAAATTATATGAATTAAGAGATGCAAAATAGCATGGGAATTATAAAATGCCATGTTAGCATTTGTATGAGAACCCGTAAATTTTCGTATTTTCTAGGGTTTTATTTTATTTAATCGCACGTTTTTCTGTAATTTCTTTATTAGGAAATTTTCTAACTCGTTTTATGAGTAAATAGGGTTTTAATTCATTTTTCTAGTATAAGTTAGTTCATGAGATGTTAGAAGTGTATACCGGGCGTGGGACCCGCTAGTGCTGAAAGTTCGGTAAAATTCGGCCAGTTAGGTTAAGTTTCGTATACCGGAATTAATTTAGCAGGTGTTAAGAGATAACTAGAGGTTACTAGATGAATTGGTGTGAGAGGGACAAAAGGATAGCCATGCATTAATTAAGGTGACAAGTGTCACCTCCCTATTTCATCTTGGACTTTGACTAATTGGCCAACTTTACCAAATAATCCCAAAATTCACCAAAAATTTATCATTTCTCTCCCTCTCTTGGCCGACTCTCTCCACAAGAAAAGAAAAGAAAACTCTCAACTCTTTGGCTTCCAATCTTGCTTAATCCTCAAATCTAACCGATTAAACTTGGATTCTCTCCATAAAAACCCCTAGTCTAGTAGTTGCAAGGTTGGTTATCAAGTGGTTTGGAAGATTAAGGTGCTAAGTTGCTTCCTTTCTTGGGTTGGTAAGGTGAGTAGCCAAGAAATTCTTTCTTGTTCATGATAATGCTAAATTGGTGCCTTGTGGTAGTTGAATAAGTGATTTTTTGGATGATTTCATGACTTGTGGTGAAGATTGATGGATTTTTATTTTATGCTTGATTTTTCTGATTTCATATGTTTAGTGTTGGTTAGTCATGGATTGTTGGTTAGTTATTGTGTAAAATGGAGTTGATATATGTTGGATATGGTTGATTGTGCAAAAATTCTGGTTTGGGGCAAAATTTCCAGGTTAGGGTTTCAAACAGGCCTGTTCTGTCCGAATTTATTTGAGCAGGTTAGAGGCCGAATTAGCTTAAGGTTAAAACATGAAAGTTGTAGAGAATGATGTTTTATAGTTTCCTACAAAATTTCAGCCCAATCGGAGCAACGTAGCCTGTGAAAAGACTGAAATACCCCTGCTGCCCTGTTTCTGTCCGAAACTGATAATCAGCTTTGGTAATTGGTTAGGTTGACTGGGAATACTACTGATTTAGTTGTTATATGTATCTTCTTAATGGCTTTGGAATCACTTGAATTGGAGTCGTAGGTGCTGAGATATGAGTGAATGAATCAGGACTGCTGGTTGCATTTCATAGTAAACTTCAAACTGGAAAATCTGGGGGTTGTTTTGGTAAATTTGACCTAGATACATTGCAAACTGGACTGAGTGGCCTTCTTCAACATTGTAGCCCTTTCTCTTAGCTTCGAAACAGTGTAAATTACACCTCAATCCAACAAGGATAGCTTCAGTTGTGTTAATTCCGCTAAGCAACAGCAAATCTGCCTTTTGTTTCCCAACCCAAACTTCGTTTCCGCATATGTCCTAGTTTGATTTTGCACTTATACGTTCCATAAGATTTTACTCTAGTGATATGTGGATTCGGTTTATGACTCATATTCGAGCCTTATTGTGGCTCTAATTAAAGGTGTTTGATAGCTTGTGATTTGTGGGTGTTGAGGTTTGGTTGGAAAGTAAAGAAAGACAAGGGTAATGCAGTCAAAATTTTCACGGAGCTTCTGTACAGTCTCGGGAAATTTGCTATATCTTGATGTAGGAATGCCGGAATTGAGTTCCGTTTGTTGCGTTTTAAACTAGATTCATAGAGATATAAACCATGTAAATTTCAGACCCTGTTTATGTCTGTACCATTTATGGTGATTTTTCAAAGTTGACTGAAATATTGTACCTGTTCTATATTTCACTGGATAAAGCAGCAACTTGAGGCTTGAATTTGACTGACTTGTGTTCTGAATCTTATAAGGGTGTTCTCTGGAAAGTTATAGCCCTTTGAATGCATTTTCCAACGGTATAACTTTTACTAATTTTGGATTTACAAAACTTGAGATATGATTTTTCATATAGGGTTGTGCAAAACTGGAAAATCCTGTTTTCCTAGTATCGATCCTACTTTCATTTTCTACTTCAAATTTGGAGTTGGTCAGTCATTGTAGGTAGGGTTTTGAGGTTGTTCATGCCTTTAGGACTAATCGTTATCTTTTCACTCCAAAGTCACCTATTCGCTTTACATTAATGGTTTATTTGGATAGGCACCTGACTTGTAATCGAGTTTTACTTGCGAATTCCACTTATTAGGTCTTGGAGTCCAGTCTTAAGTGTTTGCCTTGATTGTTCTAGGAGGTGCCGGCGAGTAAAGCCATACTTGGGAAGGAAAATTTTGAAATTATCCTTGTTTGATCAGGTGAGTGTCCCACTCCCCTGCCTTGTTGCTTAATTGGTCCATCTATACTTGAAATGTGTGACATGGATACTATGAACTCTGTTATTTTGAATGAGACGAGAGTGTATTTTATCACACTCGTTCTCTTGCCTGTGTTATATAAACTGAAATCTATTACTTGTACTTGTTATGAACTTGAACCTGTTACTTGCACTTGTTATAAGGGCGTTTGGAAGTGTGTCCAACGACTTTCTTGTTAAACCTGAGCTCAACCTCATGGAGAGTTAATTAAATCGAGCCAGCAAGGGCTTGGTCGAGGTATTTGACAATCCATGAGTGTCTGTTTCTAGGGAATCTTTGAGTATTGAGACTCTTGATTCTGGTATATTCGAGTATTACCATTTTCATTCTTGTTTGACGTTCGGGCCCGGTAAGGGGGTATGATTGGTGAACGGGATTTGGCGTTAAAGTGGTGTTCTACTAGACTGGTTTCCTTATTTGAAAGTTGACGGAGGGTCAACGTAGTCGGATCAAGTAGTGCAACGGGGATTTGGCTCCTGAGAGCCACCTGTATCCTTTCTATCTAAGATGTTTGGCTCCTCTCCTTATTTGGTACACCTATGTGATTAATTGAGCATGAAGTTCCTCGGTTCTTGCCTGTTATTATTTTGGGTACCTCATTGAGCGTAAACTCACCCCCTTCCCGTTATCTTTGTTTTCCTTACAGGGAACAAACTATGAACTCATGGGTTTGGAAGAAAAGGGTCGAGCTATTGTATATGAAATTTTGTTAAGCTCTTTCGCAACCGAAACCCTAATTGTATTTTGAATAGTAGGAATACTTTGGCTTGTACTTTAGTTAATTTGTTCAAGACTCTAATGTAAATATATGTAAGCAAGCATTTAACCATGTTTCTTAATTGTATTTGTTTGAGATGCTATGTTTTATAGCTCTGGTGAATGTTTATGTCACTGTTGGGAAGATCGGACGGGCGCGGCTTTTGAGTGAGGGAAGAAAGAAAATTTTGGCTGTCACTGTTCATTTTCGTTTCGTTTTCGTTTCCGTTTTTCTTTCGTTGCAGTACTTAATTAAAGCATCATTGTACCTGAAGGTTAGGAATCATGTCTCCAATGTAATAGTCTCCGATGGATTGTTTCTTGGGTTTCTATCGTGCGTGCTCTAGGGTTTACGAGATTTGACTCCGTAGTCCTGGCGAGAGCTGGGCAGGCGGTCCGCCGAACCCTTTGGTTCGCCTTAGGGGAAGGTGGGGCCGTCACAATTTGAATGTATCTATTTATAATTCAAAGCTCCAGATGATGATTATGACATCATAGAGGTGTTGGCACTGGAGTTGTACTCAACAAGAGACAATCAAAGGATTACTATTATGGA
This sequence comes from Coffea eugenioides, assembly GCF_003713205.1. NCBI lineage: Eukaryota > Viridiplantae > Streptophyta > Magnoliopsida > Gentianales > Rubiaceae > Coffea > Coffea eugenioides. The sequence continues at coordinate 17,870,721 of NC_040042.1, read as the reverse complement.
GATATAGATATTACAGTATAAGGTCTATAAGTCTTTTCATCTTTGAATAATAATACAATCTGGTCAAAATGGAGCAATTTTATTCTAATTAAACTTCTATATACTAATAGTATATACAGGTTTAAATTTATTTCAACTAATCTAAATTTGAATTTGAAATCTAAATTTTACAATTGTGCCATGCATCTAACCGTGATAATATATATAACATTAGTGTATGTAATATTAACTCATTTTATTCTGCATATGTGTCTCATAAAGAGTTACTTCACATATGTTGCACGTTGAAATCTACATCAAAATTATTTCTCTGTAATTAATGACAAAATTTCTATTAATAGATATTTTCTCAAGCAAACTTAATGCACTTACTCTAGTGTAGATTTTGTATTCTTTATAGGGAAAATTATTCATGTTGGTCCAAATTTCAAAATTATTTTTGTTATCTTTCATTTTGAAATTTTGGAATGACGTCCCCACATTTTAAAGGAAGAAATGTAATCTAAATATATCAAAACACAATTGTCCCAAATGAGAAACCATTATACCCTTAGTGCGATGAGAGTAATTAAGCTATGTATGAGTTTTATTCAATAAATATTGATTCAAGAGGAAGAAAGATTGGATAGAGAAGAACCTAAGTCATATATAAGTTTTATTAGATAAATATTTACCAATTCGATCAATTTTAAACAAGTTTTCTTCATTCTTTATATCAGTTGGCTATTTGAATCGAAACATATGTATTTTTTTAACCTTTTTCAATCATAATGTCCAAAGACAATATCAATTATTTCATCTCAATAATCTAATGAAGTGTGGTTAGAAATTTTTTTTATTTTCCTTACTTGCATTTTTTCATTAAAATTTTTTAAAAAAAATAGATTAAGGTTACATAAAGAATACAAGATACATCATTTTATTTATCTGAACAGTTCCAGTTAGTCATATCTTTAGAAATGAACTCAATTTTTTTTCTTCAAGCTTGTAAAAGCATTAATTAAATAAAGCTAAAAATCATTTTTTCAGGTCACATTAAAGCGATAGATGTAATACATTATGCTTTAAACAATTTAGGTCATAGGGCTAATACAGGTAAAATTAGTGACTTTTCAAAAAGTGTCCTTTTCACTTCTTGTCTCACCTTACAACTAAGAAATGTGTGCATACTTCTATTTTATCCAACATAATTGTTCGTAACTTCAATTGGACAAGGAAAAAAATAAGAAAAACATAATTCTAATTATAGTCACATATCTGCTAGTAAAGAATTCTATCAAATTTTATATTTCATGCTACGTGAATGTTGTAATGTTTATTTGAATTTAACCGCTTTTAGTTATGTAAGATTTTTTTTTCTTTTTTTACTTTTGATTGTACATTAAGCTGAATTAAATTATCAAGATCTCTGTGTCGCGCCCCATTTTTATAAGAAAAACAAATGGTTTAAAAAGTGAATTTTGGTTTGATTTTTGATTTGAAAAAGGATTTTAGATTTAAAAAGAAAATGGGCCTAAATGGGGTTTGTAATGCGATGATTTGGGCCCAAATTATAGTTTAAAAAGGGTTTTTCAAATAAAAATCGGAGTCGCCACTTGGTATTGAGTTAAGGTGTACCAAGTCACCTAAAAATGAATTTTTTAAAGAAGAAAAAATTAGAAAAAACCCCTTTTAAACGACTCCAAGTCTACGTAAATCAAAGAAAAAGGTTCGGGAGTCACATTTGAAGAAAGGGAAGGCAAGGATAAAAATCCGAGGCACCCTTTCGACCTAGCCAAGGCTAGTTGCGTGATTTAGTTAAAGATTTTCTTATTCTTAACCTAAAAATTTATCACGTTTGGACGTACTATATGAATGCAAACCCTAGACCTAGGAGGGTGTCGGGGGGTCGAAATGTATCTTCAAAGCTTATTTGGTACCAATCACATTAATTGTGACGCCCAATGAAGACTCTTCGAAGAAGTCACGAATAATGCAAAAATATGAGACTCTAAGAAAAGAAAAGGAATAAAATAATTATACAAATATACATGTCTTAAAGGAGTGCTTCATGTCGGGTACGGGGGACTAATGTTCGTGATTCAATTTTCCCTTTAATAGAGGGAATACGAGCGTGCTAAGACTAGAAAGCCAAACTCTTCCATATCCCATATTCAAGGGGTTATCCCTAATCTAATCAAACAAATGTACTACCCTAATTCTAATTCTTAAATGAAATGCAAATCTAATGTTATGTATCACACATAGGGGTAAGGAATATACATATATAAGGGGAAATACGGAATAGGAGATATAAATAGAAAGGAATATGGGATAAAGGATGTACATATAGAAGAAAAGTGTCATGCAACATGGAAAAGACCCTAAAAAGTGAAAACATGGATGAGATGAAGTGATTTTATCACACAACCATGATCTAACGTTCGAAGGGCTCCTAAGGGTCTAGCGTTAGACTAAACCATATCTACAAGTTCTCACTAGCGTTGGACTAGTGAAAAATCGGAACAAAGAGTCACAACTAGCATTGGACTAGTGTGGATTCGAGAAAAGGGGCCACAACTAGCGTTGGACTAGTGTGGTGACGACATGCATTTGTTACAATCAAATAAATATCAAATAAATCATGTAAGACCTAATAAAAGCATGTAAACACATAATATCACATAAACATATAACACATAATCATGATATCTAGATGCAAGGCCCTAAGAAAGCGGTAACACATAGCACGTAAGCATGTAAATCACACCAAGCAAATAAAGCAAACAAGCCCTAACTATTACAAAAGGGGGGAGCCTACCACAATCTAAGAGGGGGAAACAGAGTAAAATAAATAAAATAATAACCTAGCTATTACAACTTTGGCATTCAAGTGCCTTTCAAATGATCAAAATTGAACTAAAAATAAATATACAAACTAAAGCCACCAAAGAAAATAAATGAAATAAATAAATAAATAATAATAAAAACATTTAAGAGGGCTGCAATTAAACACGTAAAATCACATAGGGCACGTAGGGTCAAATAAAGTCAAAATAAGGGATAGAGTGTACCTCCCTTGCAATGGCAATCAAATGAAGAAAAAATAGCTTCAAAACAATAAAAGGGTCAAGGCACCAATTAAATAGTAAAGTATAAACAAAATCGCCAAATCCCTCCCAATTGCAACTTAAATGAAATCAAATAATGTATATTTTCCAAGAAAAGTAAATTATTGATCAAATTTCTAAAATAGCAACTACTAAAGACCCAATAGCAACCCTTAACCAATCATTCAAGTCCAATTGAACATTTTTGGGAATTTCAAAGGCCCATAAGTAATGAAAAAGTCAAGTAATCACAAATAACCACATAAATGTTAAAGCCTTTAAATAACTAAACAGTCCATATTCACAACACTAGGATCCAATTGAATGGAAAAAAAAAGTTTAAGGGAGGGTCAATTTGATTGGTGTTTCCAATTACTCGGGCCATAGTAGAACAAAGGGAGACTTGGAGGGCAAAAGTGCAATTTTTCAGAAAATTTTCATGCAAGTCCATGCAAACTACGAATGAAATCAAGCTTCTGCAACTACTTCATAAACTGAAAAAGAAAATCTGCTGCACATTTCCCTCAAACCCAGATTTCTTGAGCATAACTTTGATTAGATATTTCCAAACCAACATCACAAATTCAAACTAAGCAACCAACTTCATAGTCACCACCATTCAAACAAGCAGGAAACTTAGCAAGATCTGGCACAAAAAAAATCTGGAAAAACATGTAAAAATGGTTCGGCAAAACTGATTGTTTATTTTCCAACATGTATTCTAACATGATTCAAATGTTTTAGACTCTATCATGCAAACTCAACTTTACTCATCCAAGTGCAAACACTAGAAATCCCAACCCCAAGCATGCTTCTGTGGATCGGTTATTGCCATTTTTCTGTGATTGTCCACGATGGTTGAACACATATGCTTTATGTGCTGATAGAGGTTGCTGAGGCCAAAGCATCAGACTTTGTCGAAAGTTTCTGCCAAGAGGATTGCGTTCCTGTTTTTTTTTTACTTGTTTGGATATTGATTTTCTGTATTTTGTTGCTCCGAATCTAAGCTTGATGTTTGGTTGAAGTAGTGGTTGTGCCTGGATGGAAATTTACATAGGACAAACACAGCAATGGTAGAGAATCGTGGCTGAAAAACTGCAGAATGTTGTTCTTAGATGTTTGCGTGATTTTTTTTATCTAATTTTTTGTGTTTGAACATAAGGATTTTGTGGCTAAAAATGGAAACGTGTTGGTAATCTAGTTACTTCAGTCCAAGCTTTTGATTGGTTAAGTTGTTAGCCGTGTTCGGATGAGAAAAGATTGCATCAGATAATCCTAAAGCTGTTACACAACCACCCATTTGCACGATAGCTTTTGTTAGCTTTGTATTCGGTGTGTGATTGTGTATGCATGATAGTGTTTGGAATCATAAGTTTGGTAGGAACTTGAGGTTGGGTTTTGGTTTGAGAGGTTTGTGAATCTGTCAATGCGAAGTAGTAGAAGCTTAGCATGAGAAAAGTTGCAGAGAACTTTGCTGCACTCTTCCGTTTCCTTTCGGTCAATTCAAGTTCTTTGCTTGAATCCTGCAACCAAATTTTTGTGTTTGATTTAATTGGTGTTTGGTAGTTAAGACCTTGGAGTTTTGGTGAATTCGTTTGCATGATGAAATGGATGGAAGGTTGTAGCTGAAATTTTCAGAAAACAAATCTGTGACTGAAGAAGAAAGCATCCGTTTGCATGCATGCATTTTTTATAAAATCGCGCTTTGACCCCCTAAGTATTCCTTTATCTCACTATGGCTCGAATAATTGGAAAGACTAATCAAGATTGATCCCTCAAACTTTCTTTTTCCTTCCAATTGGGCCCTTATCTAGTAAATATGGACAGTTCTAGTCATTTAAATGTTTTTTATGATTCCATTTCATACTTATGTGATTATTTGAGATGCCTTGACTTTTCTTTGTTTTTGGAGGTTTAAAGTAATTTCGCTTCACTCGACTACCATTGCAAAAAGGGGGGGTAATCTCTATCTCCTTGATTTTATTTTTCCTGCGTGCTCCTATATGTTTTGTGTGAATATGCATGCTTTAATTCGCTTTTCAATTTTATAGTTTAATTGCTTGTTTCGCTTTCTTTAATTAAGAAAGACATTTGAGGGTATTCGAGCCCCAAATTGTAATAGTTAGTCTTTGGCATTTTCTTTTCCAAGCTTTTCCCCTTTTTAGATTGTAGTAGGCCCCCCCTCAAGTGTAATAGCTAGGGTTTTATTCGCTTTCTTAATCGCCTTATGTGTTTTGCATGCTTAGGTGCTACGTGTTTAATTGCTTTCTTTGGGTTTGACATCTAGATATGCATGCTTATGTGTTATGTGTTATGTGAATTACGTGCTCACATGCCTACTTGCTTTAACCATGCCTATTGATTATATATGGTGGATATAGATGCACGTCACCGTGGCTAGTCCAACGCTAGTCATGGCTTTCCCCTTGTGTTCTTACAAGTCCAATGCTTGTAAATGAACGTTAGTAAAGGGCTAGTCCAATACTAGACCCAATAGAGCCCCCTCTCGCTAGTACATACTCGCATGCCTTCACTACATCTTCATTCATTCTTTCCTTTTAGTTTTACATTTTTGCATGATCCTTCACTCCCTTTCCCTTACACATTTAGGATTACATTTTCATTTAGATTAGCTCATTTGCTTGTATAGGTTAGGGAGTCAACCTTCTGGTAAGGGAAACGAACGAGTCTGGTTACACGTAGCCTTAGCACGCTAGTTTTTTCCTTCTAACCAAAAGGCAAATTAAAAGTCACGACTTAGGGTCTTCCCGTACCCATCTTGCTTGCATTCCTCTAGGGTTCATGCATTTCATTTACCCCCTATCATTTCACACAACTCTTATTTTGTACATTTTTCTACCACTCGCACTTTATATACTATCACGTGCACACACGCACTTCATACTATCACTTTACTCACCTCACTTTGCACATCCATTTGCACACTTCCACTTGCACACTATTGTTTTTTTATTATTATTACTTTTTCACTTCACACAAACCCATATTTTCACATTGCATACATTCATTCCACTCATTTTTACGTCATTAGCATTATTCGTGACCTCTCCAAAGAGTCATTATTGGGCATCACTATTAATGTGATTGGCACCATTCAAACTTTGAAGAGAAATTTTGCCCCCCGATGTCCCCCTAGGTCTAGGGTTTGCATTCATATAGTACATCCGAATGTGATAAATCTTTTGGTTAAAAATAAGAAAATCTTTGACTAAATTGCGCAACTACCCTTGGCTAGGTTGAGAGGGTACCTTGGACCTCGTCCTTGCCTTCTCTCTCATCAAATGTGACTCCCGAACACTTTCTCTGATTTTTGTAGACTTAGGAGTCGTTTAAAAGGGTTTTTCTATAATTTTACTCAAAAAATTTATTTTTTTAGGTGACTTGGTACACCTCAACTCAATACCAAAGTGGCGACTCCAATTTTCATTCAAAACCCTTTTAAACTATTATTTTGGGTCGAATCGTCGCATTTTCAAGTCCCATTTAGACCCATGTTTTTCTTCATTTCCTTTGTAAATTAAAATTCATTTTTCAAATCAAAAATTCACTTTTTTAAACCATTTATTTTTCTTATAAAAAATGGGGCGCGACAGCTGGCGACTCCACTGGGGACTTAGAGAGTCCGAGCAAATTTGATTTAGTCAACCTTTTTCTTCTTTTAACCTTTTCATATATCACATTTGGATGTTTAGGGTTGCATTTTTCCTTTTTAGGGTCTTTGCATTTCGCGCGTATCAACTCACTCACTCACCTATTTGGCGTACGATTGTTTTGATGGATGGATGGTTTATGTATATGATCCCGCGCTTTGCATTGCGTTGGGATGGGGGGGAATATTTCCCTAGAGCCTCGCGTTGGTTCTTGATCCCTCCCCTCCAAACGAGCACTAGCATACGTGCATACGCTTTAATTTTGTACCCTTTATTTATTTTTCTTTTAGTGGCTTGTCACACCACTCCACCCTATTAGGATTTTAGGCGACTCACTTGGACTTGTGATCGCGACACGATGTGTGCGTAGCTTGATCCGAGGGGTCACTCAATCTTCCATTTTAAGCTTTGGGTTCATAGCCTTTAGCTTTTAGTCGAAGGTTGAGGATTTTTGATAGATTCACTCATGACATGTAGCCGTGACACGATGTGTGCGTAGCAATGTGTGAGAGCCAGTAATTTTTGTTTTTAAAGTACTAAGTTTTATTTTTCTTTTAATTGCACGCTTTTCCACATTTTATTGATTTGAAAAATTTTGAAAATAATTTTTATGAGTAAATAGCATTTTTAGGTGATTTTTCTAGTATCGGATAGTTTTTAAAAAATTTAGAACGTATAACGGACGTGGGACCCGCTAATGCGAAAAGTTCGGAAAAATTCGGCCAGTTAGGTTAAGTTTTGGATACTGGGTTTAATTTACCGGGTGTTATGAGATATTTAGAGGTACCAAGTGCATAGGTGTGAGAAAGACAAAAACAAGTTAGGCATGAATTAATGAGAGGGACATGTGTCACCATATGATTAAATCTTGTTTTGACTTACTATTCAACCTTTTACCAATTACTAAATAAAACAAAAAATTGACCAAATATCTTCCATTTTTCTTCAAGCTTGGCCGAATTTCTCTCTAGGAAAGGAAGAAAGAAAACCTCTTCAACTTCTTGATTCTCTCTTGCTCAAATCCAAGAATTCAACCATCTAAACTTGTTTTTGTTCCATAGAAACACTTAAGGGAGTGATAGTGAGTTGTTTTGTGGAGTTATTTGGAAAGCTAAGAGGACCAATAACTCTCTCTCTCTTGTTTCTAAGGTAAGTTGTGAAGAACCACTTTCCTTCCTTGATTGATGCTTAAATCATGCTTAGTGGTAGTATGAGATGCCATTTTATGGATTATATTTTGAGTTGTGGTTGAATTGATGAACTTTTATATTTTTTGGGGATTTTTCTGTTTTAATATAAGCATGATTGTGTGGCTATCTATGATGATTGGAAATGATGTTTAAGGACTCTATGAGGTGGAAAAAGTGGACAATTGCAATCAATTTCTGTTTTGGAAGAAATTTCAGAAAATTAGGGTTCTTGAGGGAGCATTCTGCCCGAATTTTTAGCTCCTAGATAGAGGCCGAATTGGCCTTGGCTTAAAACATGAAAGTTGTAGGGAATGATATTTTAGAGGTGTCTACAAAATTTCAGGTCAATCGGAGTAGCGTAGAGTGAGAAAAGTCGAAATTACTATTGCTGTTCTGGTTTTACCCGAATGCAAGAATTGCGCCTGTAATTGGTTGTTTTGGCTGGAATTGTTTCCGAATTGGTTGTTGAGGTCTTCTGATGAAATTTAACCCTGTTTCTTAGCTTTCAGCTGGTTTTTGAATTTCTGGATTTGGACTTGGATAACCTGATTTATGATGTTTCCGCTAGAATGCGTTCTGTGAATCTGTTTTTGTGATTCTGGTATAGTATCTTGCATTTTTTACCTGGTTACACTCGAAACTGGGTTGAGTGACCTTCTGTAATATTGTAGCCCTATCTCTTAGCTTCGAAACGGTGTATCTTACACCTTCATCCGACAATCGTAGTGCATTTGGTGCCATTACCGCAAAGTAAAGTCAAAAACTATTTTTTTCAGGGCCAAAGCTAATTGCATGTCCGAATTTTCTGGTTTCCTCTAGTGTTTGTGTATGCTTATGGAACCCTATTGGGGTCATATTTGGCATTGGTTTATGACTCGTTATCGAGTCTCATTGTACTTGCTTGCATGTTTTAGGGCTTGTTTTTATTTCCGGTCATTTTCCTAGCTAACTTTTGTACTTGTACTACTTTGAGCCTAGTGAACGGCTTTTGGGGAATGAGATGAATTTTGTGTGAGATATTGGGACTGATTTGAGGAAAATAATGAAGCCATGATGGCTGGAAAAGTAAGAATTTTAGGGGAAGTGCTGTCCAATTTTTCTAGGCCGATTGGTTCCTTTAAGTTTGAATTGGCTTGTGATAGAAATGAAGGGCTTTTGGGTTGTTGAACCTAGGTCTTCATGTTACCTTTTTGTTCCCAAAATCATGATTTGTACCCTTGCATTAGTAATTATTTGGCGAGGCATACGACTAGTAGTCGAGCCTCACATGTGCATTTTGTTTACTCGATTTTGGATGTGAAACCTTCAATTGGTTTACTTTGATTATTTTAGGGTTTCTTGGCGATTAAAGCCAATTCGAAGTGAAAACTTTTGAGGTATCTGTACTTGAACCGGTGAGTGTACCACTCCTCTCCATTGCTGTTTAACTTGATTTCTGCTCTGCAATCTGTTTAATTTGTTTGAGACGAGGGTGTACTTTACCACACTCGTTCTCTTGTCTGTTCATATGCCAATTTTGGTGTCAATCTGAATCTGTATCTGTATCTGATATCTGTATCTGTATCTGTTCGGACGTCGTTTGGAAACTTGTAACCAACGACCTTTCTGTGACCTATGAGCTCAAATCCTGTGGCTAAGTTATTCGAGTCGGGCCGGCAAGGGCCTGGACGATTAGATAACGAACCACGGTAGTCTGTTTTGGGATCTTTGGGTATTGAGACCCTTGATTCCGGGTATACTCGAGTATTACCATTTCTGTTTCTGTAAGGTGAGCGGGCCCGGTAAAGGGGTGTTTGGTGGACGGAATTCGGTGTAAAGTGGGGTCTACGGACGCGTTGGTTCTATATACGTTGACGGAGAGTCAACCGGCTTGGATCAAGTACTGCGCTGGAAAGCTGGCTCCTGAGAGCCACCTATATCCTTCCTATTTGAGTCCTTGTGTTTACCTGTCTTACTTTATAGCGGCATGTGTATCTGGTTTGTATAACGTGAAATACCTGATTTTCTGCTACATGTTTGGTACCTCATTGGGCGTAAGCTCACCCCCTCCTCGTTATCTTTGTTTTCCTTACAGGAACCTCTTTTGGGAATCATGATTTTGAGAAGCGAGTTGAGCTTGTTAGAAAATTTTTTTTTGTTCTTTTGTATAGCTCCTCGAGAATGAGCAAACCCTAAATGTATTTCGTTTCACTGGTTCCATTTGAATTGTAACCCTAGTGACATGTATATATGAAAGCGTTTTCCCCATGTTTAAGCTTGGCGGTCTTCAATCGTTCATTTCTTTTGGGTCCTATCTCGCGTAATATCGGATTTATGTGATTCGACTCCGTAGTCCTGGCGAGAGCTGGGCAGGCGGTCCGCTGAACCCTTTGGTTCGCCTTAGGGTGAGGTGGGGCTGTCACACAATGTCTGGGGAATCGCTCGAGCCACCAACAAAGAACCTTGGGATTGATGACCCTTGGTTTCCAAGTCTGAAGGCTCGGGGACCTAAAACCTATCGAGTCTAGATGCATTAGTGAGCCCCAGCCTCATGCATCCATGATAGTTTTACTTAGGATAGAGTCCGTCTTACCCTATTAGGGACACCATTCACGAGGGGAGGGATTCCACCCCTCTTTCTTTATTCATCTTTTTGCTTTTGATTGCCCAACGTGTTATGTGATTATGTGTTGAACTAACGTTTTTTTGTTTTCTTTGTTTTTTGCATTCACAAACGTTAGGAATAAAGAGGTCTGGCATGATCTTCTTTTAGGACCTGCCCTTGTAGATAGGCTATTGCACGTTTAGAAATTTTGGTATATTTCATTCAATGGTATATCATTTTAGGCCTACCTTGGCAAATAAAGGGTCCCTTAGGTCATATTTCATTTCAAATTTCATGTTTTATCGCTTTAATAAACTGGCATCATGCATGAGCCATAGAGGGAATGCCATTTAGGGGATCCCACGTTAGGAATAACCGCCATGTGTCTCGGATACTTAATCCAAGGAGACTTGCACGTTTATATTTCTTGTACCATCCAAAGGGGTAGTGCACGAGGTAAGGTAGGATCCGATCTTTTCAAAGACGGCAAAACGATTTTTGCACATTAGAATATGGGCATTTAACAATCATCTTTTGGCCATTTTAAGCAAAATTGGTAAAAATTCCCTTGCATAAAGGACATTAATTTGAAGAAATTCACAAATGATTCCTCATTGTTGAGACGATAAATATAGAGGCCAAATCTTGATTTTAGGAGGCTCATAGACTAATGCATCCCAATAATTTTGAAATCACCAATGGCCGGACAATTCAATAGATCCATTTTGCCAATTCATCCGTTTTAAGACAATATGGTCGATTTTGAATAAATCATCAGTTCCGTTCAATTTCATTTGACCAGTTTACCCTTTTTAGGGTGATCTAGTCAATTTTGAATAAATCATCCGAAACATTTGACTAGTTTACCTATTTTTAGGGCAATTCGGTCGATTTTGAATAAATCATCATTTCACTTAATCAATTGATTTCATCCACTTCATTTGATTAGTTTAATTCATTTTTAGGGTTATCCATTCCATTTTGAATAAATAATCAAATTTCATGCAATGCATTTGACCCTTTTACCCTTTTTAGGTAATCTAGTCAATTTTTGAATAAAATATCAATTTCATCATATCCTCTTGATCCGCTTATTCCTTTTTAGGGTTTAAGTCTAAGGTTCACTGAATAAATTAGTCGAGACATTGCAATCCTTTCAAAAGTAAGCTCTCTTTCACATATCATGTGTTGATCAAAGTAAACAATCCATTCGGACTTTGTCCTCATTTTTTAGGACGAATGTTTCTTCTCACTCCAAATTGGCCAAATTTTTTAAATCATTTTTCACTCAATCAGTTGATCGGATTCATCAGGTATTGTATGGTGCATACCCTAAAAGATTGCATTTTCATACTAGGCCTACCCTTGGCATAAAAGGGTTCCCCCCATAGGACATGCATACCGATTTTATAGTCTTGATTACTAATTCAGGGTATTTTTCTTTTATTTTCCCCCTTCCCCTGCATTCATAAAAATGCTTCAATAAGGTAAAGAACATTTTTCTATATCTGATAACAATTCTGATCTAATAAAGTGTGAAAATTACAAGTATTACCTGATTCTTGGGCGAACCCTGCAATGAAGGATCTATTTGGAAACGTTAGGCTAAAGCCTCTAAGAGACTTCATCATCATTTTTCAAAGAAAAGAAGAATTTTGTCCCAAAAAGGAGGCAAAAAGTGTGTATATGTGGAGCTTTTCAGAAGTCTTTTTCTTCTCATTTGTAGAAATTTTGTTTCAAACTTTTTCAGCAATAAAGTTTGTTTTATTTATACAATTGTTGTTTTGTTATAATAATGTATATTTCATTCTTTTTTGGCTATTTGAGGGATTTCATGATGAATTTTAAGAAATAAGACTAAATTGGGATTTTTTTTCAATCTCCAGCCTGAAAATTCACAAGTGTATGCCTTCTAAAATCTTTACAATAAGAGTGCTGAAGATTAAAAAGAGGTCACTCAAAAGGCCCCATGAGATACCTTTTCTCCTTCACTTAACCCCAAAATAGAATCAGTCACATTGATTGATAAATTACAAATTGGGGCAATCTTTGCTTGAAAATATCCACTGTATCTAACCGATTCAATTCACATCTAAGTGAAAGCAAAAATGTGCATTATTCTTGTTTGTTTTGAAAATTTAGAATGATACTTCGAGCATTCGTTTCTCTATCTATACAGATTTTATCATTTGCTCTCCCATTTGAGCCTTTAAAAGAATAATTTTGTTTCAAGAAAGAGCCTTAATGATCACTACCCTGCATTTGGAAAGTTTCAAAAGGGAGTGGATTCTTAGTGAGATATTTTTACTTGGGTTGTCATGAGGCGTAAGAATGATACTTTGGTCATCGTTTTTGCAACCTAAACACTGATTATCCCCTTGCATCCTTATTTGAGCCAAAATAGGTGGTTCTTTTCGAATGCACTTATGATCGCACCCCACATTGGGGAATTTGATTCTACCTGGATTTCAACTTTGAAGAGAAAGGAAAAGGGAAGAGGAAAAGACGGGTTTTGTCCGGCAGATCACTTATGTTGGATGAACAAGAGTCTTCCTCAGTCAATTAATTCAGATACATGCAAGAAATTTCGCATTAATGAAAGTTTCCTTTCAGAGTTAATGTAAGGAACGGAATAAAAGTCAGGCCCTTTTCTTTTCCAATCAAACATTCTATCCCTAGTTATCCCTTTTGAGCCTTCAGAATAAAATACTTCGTTTGGCAACCCCTGAGAATCGCAAACCCCACACTGGGGCAAGTTTGAGTTGAAAAGGAAAAGTTTCAAGAAGTGAAAAGTGATAATGCAACAAAATCAAAAGACAAAAGAAGAAAAGAGAACCTCAGTTCAAAAATAAACTGGGGCAAATTTTGTGAAAAGTTCAAAAGAATGGCAGAAGGCCGAAAAATCAAAAGAAGAAAGAAAATGAAAGAGAAAAGCCTCAATTGAGCATAAACTGGGGCCAGTTCTGATTTAACCCTAAAAGGGGGTTGATACAACAATGCGATCTCGGATTCTTCAAACCGTTTTTGAAATCCGCTTTCAAGCCTTAACTTTTCTAAGCACCCCACCTGACCCCATTACAAAAGCCGAAAGTCCTGACTTCTGTTCTTTGCAATATCTCCGTCAAGGAATTTTCTAATTGGCAAGTGATGTTCATATACTGATGCCAAGAAATTTTTTGAATGTATTTCTGAATTGATTAGGTGTGAGGTTGACACTGCTCTTCATGTGAAACCCCGCGAGGGCACTTTTGAAAAAAAGGAAAAGAAAAAAGAAAAACGAGCGAAATGAATGCAAAAGAAAAATGCAAAAAGATTTGATGCTGAAAGACCCTGTTGAGTGATGATAAAAAGTCAAACAAAGTCCAAGATCTTGGAGTCCAAAATGAGGGCAATTTTGAGAAAAACGCGATCTTCGGTGCAATGTCCTTGAAAATTATTTCTTTAACTATCGTTTTCAAGCCACATTACAAGCCCATAAAAGTCCATCGTTGACTTATTCCTTCATGACAACTCAAAACAAAGGATTATACTCATAAGAAATCCATCAATCATTTGTGATCATAAGGGTATAACCAGTTTCCACATGTTTAGCTATCGTTTCTACCCATATGTTGCAAGCCTATAAAGCTTATATGTGGACTACGTTTTCTTAAGAAAATAAGGGTGATAAACTCTTTGTTTTCACTAAGATGTGATATTGAGGGGATTACATACAATTTGGGCACAAAAATGAGACAAATCTTGACCTCCCATTTCCTTTAGCCACTTCCAAATCAGAAATAACGTCCACTTGATTGGTCCTGAAAGATGAGCCAGCAAGAAGTGGTGACCCATTACCCAAAGCATTGATGCTAAAGTGAGGAAGAAATCTTTTGTAATTTGGCATTATTTTGAGAAATTAATCATGAAATTTTCTGTGTGAGTTTAAGCAAGACGTTCAAATTTCTTCACGTTATATAGGAAACACAGTTTCTTACTTTGTTCAAATAAATGGAGGCATCCAAATCAATTTTTGCAATCAAATGGGCCCACACTGGGGGCAAAATTTTTATTTGTAAGATTTCGCAAAATAAGCCCACACTGGGGCAAATTTTTTATAGTTCATTTGAGGATTTCGTCAAAGAGTCAAGCAAGACTTTCAAATCAATCACACTGCTCCTTCCATGAGTAGTAGTTGCAATATAAAGTGCATTTTGTACTTTGGCAAGCCCCTGTGCAGGTATCCATGGCTGAAATCGAGGAAGAAGTGTAAGTCAGAATCTTACGAATCAAGGCCTCAAGGAGGAGCAACCATGCCGTAATGTAAATCAATTGATCGGTTGCACAATAATTGGTGGAAACTAGGGCAAATCATTTTTGAAAAGATTCTCAAAAAAAAAAATCAAAATTTAATTTAATTTCTTGTTCCTTGACAAATTTCAATTTCTTGTCGATGAAATTTCAGCGTATGCCGCGCACCCTTCTATCCTCTCTTTCTTGACAATCACACTTAATTTCCAGATTTCTTGACCAATTGGATGGTAGGACGGGGTCCTATCCCGCTGACCATTCACAAAAATCACGTTGGGCCTGGTTTTCGTGCCGCCAACTTCACAAAAATCACGTTGGGCTTGGATTTCGTGCCGCCAACTCCACAAACATCATGTTGGGCCTGGACTTGGTGCCGCCAACTTCACAAACATCATGTTGGGCCTGAATTTTGTGCCGTCAACATCACAAAGATCACGTTAGGCCTGGATTTTGTGCCGCCAACTTCACAAAAATCACGTTGGGCTTGGTTTTCGTGCCGCCAACATCGCCAACATCACAAATATCACGTTGGGCCTGGATTTTGTGTCGCCAACTTCACAAAAATCACGTTGGGATTGGTTTTCGTGTCGCCAACATCACCAACATCACAAAGATCACGTTGGGCTTGGTTTTCGTGCCGCCAACTTCACAAAAAACACGTTGGGCTTGGTTTTCGTGCCGTCAACATCACAAACATCACGTTGGGCCTGGATTTTATGCCGCCAACATCACAAAGTTCACGTTGGGCCTGGATTTTGTGCCGCCAACTTCACGAACATCACGTTGGGTTTGGATTTTGTACCACCAACCAAGGCAGGTTCGGGTTTAATCCCACTGACCAATTCATCACACTGGGGCAAATCTTTAGACAATTTTTCGAGCAAGTCTTATACAGTCTCTTCATATATACCAGCATTTCTCTTATACTGCCACTAGCCGTTGGGTCAGTCCCACTAGTGCGCATTTCTTTTATTCTGCCACTAGCCGTTGGGTCAGTCCCACTAGTGAGCACTTTATTTTGCATCGCCACTAGCCGTTGGGTCAGTCCCACTAGTGAGCCTTTCATTTCACTGCCACTGAACATGGGTTAGTCCCACCAGTGTGCATTTCATTTTCATTGCCACTAAACATGGGTCAGTCCCACTAGCGTGCATTTTATTTTTCACCGCCACTAAACATGGGTCAGTCCCACTAGTGTGCATCCCATGATTTTAAATTTTATTCGGGTCAGTCCCATGATGTTTTTATTCGGGTCAGTCCCATGATTTTAAATTTTATTCGGGTCAGTCCTATGATTTTAAATCTTATTCGGGTCAGTCCCATGATTTTTAAATTTTATTCGGGTCAATCCCATGATTTTAAATTTTATTCGGGCCAGTCCCATGATTTTAATTTTGTTCGGGTCAGTCCCATGATTTAAGTTTTGTTCGGGTCAGTCCCATGATTTAAATTTTTTCGGGTCAGTCCTATGACTTTAATTTTGTTCGGGTCAGTCCCATGATTTTAAAAGTTTGTTCGGGTCAGTCCCATGATTTAAATTTTGTTCGGGTCAGTCCCGTTTAAATTTCTCGTTTGGGTCAGTCCCATTTCAAAGTTCTCATTAAAGAGGTCAGTCCTCGTTTCAATAATGACAGTCATTCGAGTAGCCGCAACCGAATAACACAGGTAAGTATTTGGTGTCTATTTCTTTGTCTCAAGTTTTTCCAAAACTCAGACAAAGAGGGGCAAACTGTAGACACCAAATTTTTAAGTTACTTTTGTTTCATTTTTATTATTTTTATCAATCGCATGGTTTCATTTTAGGTTTTTAGCATTTCGATACCAAATCTTTTTAATTTAGCTTTATTTGCTTATTATTCATTTTTCGCTCATTAGTCTCTTAATTTTTAGCGGGAAAGAAAATTGGTCACAAAAAAATATATGCTTCATGTCTTGAAAGCTTATTTTTCTTTGTCTAAAAAAAAAAAAAAAAAAAAGGGGCAGTAACCCAGCTCACGCATGCGTGAGCTGCACGTGACCCATGCCTTTCTCTGTGTCATATTTTAAAACAGAAGCATGCGGGAGGAAACGGGAAAAAGGATCCGATGGCTAAAAGGAAAGGTAAGAGCTGAGGATTCTTCGGGAGCCCTTTAGATAAGGGTTTTAAGGAGTTGAGTTCCCTATAAAAGGGACAGCCGCAGCCAAAGAGAGAGAGGTTTTTAGAAAAGGAAAAACACAGCTTTGAGGAAAAGCAGGAAAGCAACGAGAGAAAAGGAAAACGGAGGAGGAGGTCGGCTGCAGAAGGAAAAATGGAGGAGTTCCTCCTCGTAGGGAAAAATGGCTTCGCATTTTCTAATCCAAATATGATCCAATCTGCCCATCGAATTCCTTCTCCAACTCCTTCAAAAGCCCTCTTACCACCACCACCAGTTTGAGCTTGCGCTTTCGCCATAGGCACAACCACAACTCCCCCCTGCCGCCTGCTCAATTTTTTTTTCACAACCCCGTCGTTGCCACTGTCAGCCGCACCTTCCCCTTCCAACAGCTCTTTAGTGGTCCAGTACTGCCATCGCCTCATCCCTACCACCAATCTCCACTACTTTTTGTCCCAGTCCAGACGACCCAACCTCCATTTCTCCCCGCTCAACTGCCGGGACGCCGCCACCCACCACAGATCTCCTCTCTTTCTCACGCTACCTGCCCAAGCCACCTCCAGTCCGCATCTGCCGCTGCTGCTGTCCGCCGTCGCCACATTGCGCGCTACCTCCATCGCAGCCACCAACAACCACAACCCTTCTTCTCCAGCGTAACCAACAAGTGGCCAACGGCCTGCCCAAGAACCAGAGCCGCCACCACCACTGGAACCAACTGTCATCGTCTGCAGGTTTTCACTAAACAAGAGCTCTGAAAGTCATTTTTCTTTTTTTTCTTCAAGTGCAAACACTAGAAATCCCAACCCCAAGCATGCTTCTGTGGATCGGTTATTGCCATTTTTCTGTGATTGTCCACGATGGTTGAACACATATGCTTTATGTGCTGATTGAGGTTGCTGAGGCCAAAGGATCAGACTTTGTCGAAAGTTTCTGCCAAGAGGATTGCGTTCCTGTTTTTTTTTACTTGTTTGGATATTGATTTTCTGTATTTTGTTGCTCCGAATCTAAGCTTGATGTTTGGTTGAAGTAGTGGCTGTGCCTGGATGGAAATTTACATAGGACAAACACAGCAATGGTAGAGAATCGTGGCTGAAAAACTACAGAATGTTGTTCTTAGATGTTTGCGTGATTTTTTTTATCTAATCTTTTGTGTTTGAACATAAGGATTTTGTGGCTAAAAATGGAAACGTGTTGGTAATCTAGTTACTTCAGTCCAAGCTTTTGATTGGTTAAGTTGTTAGCCGTGTTCGGATGAGAAAAGATTGCATCAGATAATCCTAAAGCTGTTACACAACCACCCATTTGCACGATAGCTTTTGTTAGCTTTGTATTCGGTGTGTGATTGTGTATGCATGATAGTGTTTGGAATCATAAGTTTGGTAGGAACTTGAGGTTGGGTTTTGGCTTGAGAGGTTTGTGAATCTGTCAATGCGAAGTAGTAGAAGCTTAGCATGAGAAAAGTTGCAGAGAACTTTACTGCGCTCTTCCGTTTCCTTTCGGTCAATTCAAGTTCTTTGCTTGAATCCTGCAACCAAATTTTTGTGTTTGATTTAATTGGTGTTTGGTAGTTAAGACCTTGGAGTTTTGGTGAATTCGTTTGCATGATGAAATGGATGGAAGGTTGTAGCTGAAATTTTCAGAAAACAAATCTGTGAATGAAGAAGAAAGCATCCGTTTGCATGCATGCATTTTTTATAAAATCGCGCTTTGACCCCCTAAGTATTCCTTTATCTCACTATGGCTCGAATAATTGGAAAGACTAATCAAGATTGATCCCTCAAACTTTCTTTTTCCTTCCAATTGGGCCCTTATCTAGTAAATATGGACAGTTCTAGTCATTTAAATGTTTTTTATGATTCCATTTCATACTTATGTGATTATTTGAGATGCCTTGACTTTTCTTTGTTTTTGGAGGTTTAAAGTAATTTCGCTTCACTCGACTACCATTGCAAAAAGGGGGGGTAATCTCTATCTCCTTGATTTTATTTTTCCTGCGTGCTCCTATATGTTTTGTGTGAATATGCATGCTTTAATTCGCTTTTCAATTTTATAGTTTAATTGCTTGTTTCGCTTTCTTTAATTAAGAAAGACATTTGAGGGTATTCGAGCCCCAAATTGTAATAGTTAGTCTTTGGCATTTTCTTTTCCAAGCTTTTCCCCTTTTTAGATTGTAGTAGGCCCCCCCTCAAGTGTAATAGCTAGGGTTTTATTCGCTTTCTTAATCGCCTTATGTGTTTTGCATGCTTAGGTGCTACGTGTTTAATTGCTTTCTTTGGGTTTGACATCTAGATATGCATGCTTATGTGTTATGTGTTATGTGAATTACGTGCTCACATGCCTACTTGCTTTAACCATGCCTATTGATTATATATGGTGGATATAGATGCACGTCACCGTGGCTAGTCCAACGCTAGTCATGGCTTTCCCCTTGTGTTCTTACAAGTCCAATGCTTGTAAATGAACGTTAGTAAAGGGCTAGTCCAATACTAGACCCAATAGAGCCCCCTCTCGCTAGTACATACTCGCATGCCTTCACTACATCTTCATTCATTCTTTCCTTTTAGTTTTACATTTTTGCATGATCCTTCACTCCCTTTCCCTTACACATTTAGGATTACATTTTCATTTAGATTAGCTCATTTGCTTGTATAGGTTAGGGAGTCAACCTTCTGGTAAGGGAAACGAACGAGTCTGGTTACACGTAGCCTTAGCACGCTAGTTTTTTCCTTCTAACCAAAAGGCAAATTAAAAGTCACGACTTAGGGTCTTCCCGTACCCATCTTGCTTGCATTCCTCTAGGGTTCATGCATTTCATTTACCCCCTATCATTTCACACAACTCTTATTTTGTACATTTTTCTACCACTCGCACTTTATATACTATCACGTGCACACACACACTTCATACTATCACTTTACTCACCTCACTTTGCACATCCATTTGCACACTTCCACTTGCACACTATTGTTTTTTTATTATTATTACTTTTTCACTTCACACAAACCCATATTTTCACATTGCATACATTCATTCCACTCATTTTTACGTCATCAGCATTATTCGTGACCTCTCCAAAGAGTCATTATTGGGCATCACTATTAATGTGATTGGCACCATTCAAACTTTGAAGAGAAATTTTGCCCTCCGATGTCCCCCTAGGTCTAGGGTTTGCATTCATATAGTACATCCGAATGTGATAAATCTTTTGGTTAAAAATAAGAAAATCTTTGACTAAATTGCGCAACTACCCTTGGCTAGGTTGAGAGGGTACCTTGGACCTCGTCCTTGCTTTCTCTCTCATCAAATGTGACTCCCGAACACTTTCTCTGATTTTTGTAGACTTAGGAGTCATTTAAAAGGGTTTTTCTATAATTTTACTCAAAAAATTTATTTTTTTAGGTGACTTGGTACACCTCAACTCAATACCAAAGTGGCGACTCCAATTTTCATTCAAAACCCTTTTAAACTATTATTTTGGGTCGAATCGTCGCATTTTCAAGTCCCATTTAGACCCATGTTTTTCTTCATTTCCTTTGCAAATTAAAATTCATTTTTCAAATCAAAAATTCACTTTTTTAAACCATTTATTTTTCTTATAAAAAATGGGACGCGACACTAAAAGTAAATAAAACTAAAAAAAATAAAAATAATAGTAAATAAAAATACCTTAAAAATTTGGTGTCTACAGTTTGCCCCTCTTTGTCTGAGTTTTGGAAAAACTTGAGACAAAAAAGTAGATACCAAATACTCACCTGCGTTATTCGGCTGCGAACGTCTCGAACGATGGACGCTTTAGAAATGGGGACAGACCCCTTTGACAAAATTTTGAAATGGGACTGACCCAAACAAGAAATTTAAAACGGGACTGACTCGAACGAGAAATTTAAAATCGGGACTGACCCGAGACAGGAAATTTAAAAATCGGGACTGACCCGAGACAAGGAAATTTAAAATCGGGACTGACCCGAGACAGGAAATTTAAACGGGTGAAACAGGAAATTTAAAATCGGGACTGACCCGAGACAAAGAAATTTAAATCGGGACTGACCCAAGATAAGGAAATTTAAAATCGGGACTGACCCGAGACAAGAAATTTAAACGGGACTGACCCGAACAGGAAATTTAAAATTGGGACTGACCCGAGACAAGAAATTTAAAATCGGGACTGACCCGAGACAAGAAAATTTAAAATCGGGATTGACCCGAACAGGAAATTTAAAATCGGGACTGACCCGAGACAAGAAATTTAAAAATCGGGACTGACTCGAGACAAGAAATTTAAAATCGGGACTGACCCGAGACAGGAAATTTAAAATCGGGACTGACCCGAGACAAGGAAATTTAATATCGGGACTGATGCAAGACAGGAATTTAAAATCGGGGAAATTCCAATATACTTACCTGAAAATAACCCAATTCAAAAAAAAAAAATTTCTTCTTTCTTTTTTTTTCATTTTCAAGGTTAAGTTTTTGCTTCTGAGCCAAAGGTTGATTCTACATTACTGTTTTGTTGTGCCTTTGATCAAACCTGCTTGCAACTTTTCCGATCCGCCTTTGTTTGCTGGAAAACTTTCCGATACCGACTCCAGTGCGAGATGTGATTGTTTTCATCCCTGCATGAAATTTTTCTGCAAAAGAGAAAGAATAAGGGAATTGCCACCATCATTTGATCCGGTTCCCTTTGAGAATCGCGTAAACATGAGTCTTTTGATGCATTTGTCAACTTTTGCTGTGGTATCTGATTTAGTTGGATTTATTACTTCAAAGACTTTCTGATTCCTCCCAGACTGACCAGGTATGCCTTTAGCCATATTATGAGATTTGTGTAACGGGCCCTGCTGAATCACAACCATTTTCAAAAGATGACTGAATCCAAGGTATGTTTTGCACGAATCACGGGGATTGTCATTTATTAAAATTTATTGATTAAAAAAATGATGTATGAAAGATAGATTCACATGTCATGCAGAAATGAATATGCAAAAGAGTGCAGACACAACCAACGGTGCTTAAACCTATAAAATGCCATGAATACAAGCAATTTGGAAAAAATGAGCTTCCTAAGAATGTATTTGCAAAAGAATATTTTACAAAATGACACAGCTTTTGGCCAACAGATATCATATTCGAATCTCTGGATATCTTTGTTCCGGAATTTCAACATTGGCAGAAGCATTACAAAACGAAAAGAAATCCAAATGAACCAAGTCACCAGTTGTTCCTCCTCGTGCTCGCTCATTGCAGAACCCTACCTTGGCGCCCTTTTGGGTTTTCACCAAGGTTGCCCCCACCCCTTTTTGTTTTGTTTTATTTTGTTTTTCTTTCCTTTTCTTCTTTTTCTCTTTTTCCTTCTTCTTCTTTTTTTTTTTTTTTTTTTGAGGTGCCCTTTCGGGTTTTCACCTATAGAACAAAGGAAAATCTCGACCATAATCGACTCAGGAATATAAGTTGAAGATCGCTGGCATCAGTAAAATGCGCTTCCCTTATAAGTTTAGGTGAAGGCATTGTGGACATCACTTGCCAGTTGATTAGCAACTTCTTAATAGAAATACAGCAAGTGACGAAAGCCAGGACTTTGGGCTTTTATAATGAGGCCAGGTGGGGTGTTTTCAAGAAAAGTTGAGGCTTGAAAGTAGATTTGATGAGGTGTGAAATAACCTGGGATTGCAATCATTTTGAAATGATTTCCAATTTTGAACAAAACTGAGGAAAATTTGCCCCAGTTTGATTGGATTTTCTCTCTTTGCATTTTTCATTGCATTTTCCTCACTTTTGCATTTTTCTTTGGAAAACTAAATTTGCCCCAGTGTGGGGTTTTTCTTTTTCTTTTTGATCATCTCTCTTTCAAAAAATAAATTTACCCCAGTGTGGGGTTTGCAATCCTCAGGGGTTGCCAAACGAAAATTATTAGTCTGATAGCTCAAAAGGGACGACTAGGGATTGAATGTTCCAAGTGGAAAAGAAGATGGCCTGACTTTTGTCTCGTCGCTTGCGTAACTTCCAAAAGAAATTTGCATAATCAAATAAAGAACTTCTTACACATGTCAGAGTTGATAGGTTGAGAAAATGTTTGTCCGTCCATCTCTGCTAAAACAAGCGCTCCACCAGGTAGTACCTTTTGAACAATGAATGGCCCTTGCCAATTTGGAGCGAATTTGCCTTTGGCCTCATCCTGTACTGGCAAAATTCGTTTTAGTACTTGGTCACCTTCCTCAAATGTACGCCGATGGACTTTCTTGTTGTAGGCTCGGGCCACGCGTTTTTGATAACATTGGCCGTGACAAATAGCATTAAGCTGTTTTTCATCAATCAAGGACAGTTGTTCATAACGCTGCTTTATCCAATCAGCTTCTTCTAATATTTTGATCAGTCACATTCTTCAAGAAATCCACAAACTCAGATGCATTACATGGCAGACTATCTCTGTTAACCCTCTTGTGATGTGTGACTATCCAGTTGTATGCAGACATTGGCAGACTCTCAGGAATAGACGATCGTCTCATGTTATTCTTGGTTTTGATGATCACAAAAGTTCGTTGAAATGTTTATACAGACCAAGAAAGTGAACACTGACAATTTTGTTAGTCTTGGTTCCTTGAAATGTTTTATCTAACTTTCTTCAAATATAAGTGTTGTTGCCTATCAAAGAATCAGGTACGAATATGTCGTGAGCAAAAACAGGACACTCATGTCGGACGGCCGAAAGGAATCTGTCGGACGTCCGAAAGGATAAAGAACATCAGGAAGGAAGCTCTGTCGGACGCTCATAAGGAAGCATCGGACGTCCGGAAGGATCGGACGCACACCTCGGACGCATATCAACCAGATCGGACGTCCGAAAAATTCCAAGATAACTTGTCAACTCTCGGCCTACGATCGGACGCTGTACTGTCGGACGACAAAAACTCATCGGACGTCCGAACTTCATCTTGGCTGTTTTCGGACGATTGGTTCGGACGATAATCTGATCGTCGGACGTCCGAAAGCCCCAACGGCTAGCTGACTCTTCATCTGCCTTCTATCCGTTGGAAGCTTTAATGAAGTCCATTTCTGTTCCCCTTTAAAATCAAACTGTTCTGAACGAAGTGGGGACTTTTGCACACTTTGTCTACAAGATCTCAAGAGATATTTTAGCTAGAAAATAGTCTCCAAAGTTAGATTTGTTCTCTAAGTGGTGTGAATTTCCTGTGAGCATTTCTCTTGTGGTTGAAAGTTTCATTAGTGTAGCTTTGTTGAGGGTTATCTGAGTGATTGTAAAACTTCTTAGCTTGACTAAGTGAGGCTTAGGGCAAGGAGGAAGTGCTCCCTCCATTGTACATCTAGTTGATCATCTTTCATCAAAGAGAAGTTGCTCAACCTTGTGATTGGTCTTCAAGTTTGAGGAAAGCTTGGTAGACAATCGGTTTGATTTCCTATTTTACTTTTTGTTTAATAAAATTCTCATTGCTTATATATACTTGTTTTTCTGATCAATATTGCTATTGTCTTCTAATCTACTTGGTTGATCTTTACTAGAAAAGAAGGTAAATTTTTATTAAAGAAAAAGTGCATAAATTTGGTTAAGATTTTAATCAACCCAATTCACCCCCCCCTCTTGGTTGTCTTTGGGACTTACAATTGGTATCAGAGCTTGGTCTCCTTGAGATTAAGCTCTAACGGCTTGGAGTAAAGATGACAACCAGTCATGCTATGTTTGTTGAGGGGCAATCTGTTACTCGGCCTCCCATGTTCAGTGGCTCCAATTATGTTAGCTGGAAAGAAAGGATGATTATCTTTTTGCAATCTATTGATATTGAGCTATGGTTTATTGTGAGTGAAGGACTGCATGAAGCTAACTTTCTTGATGCAGATACAGGGCTGTTACGGCCAAAAATGAGAGCTGAAATGAATGCTCAAGATAGGACTAACCTCACATTGAATGCCAAGGCCATGAATGTTCTTTATAGTGCCTTATATTCAAATGAATCAATTAGAGTGAAAGGCTGTAAATCAGCCAAAGAAATGTGGGATAAGTTAAGAGAAATCCATGAGGGTGGTGACAATGTGAGAGAACAGAGAAAGGCCATCTTGGTCACAAAGTATGAATCATTTAAGATTGAACCTCTTGAGGATATTGACAAAATGTATTGCAGGTTCACTGACTTGATCAAAGATCTCGAGGTGTTGGGCAAAGAGTACACCTTGGGAGAGAAGAACAGAAAATTCTCAATGCATTGGGTAAAGAATGGGAAAATAAAGTGACTGCAATAGAGGAGGCTAAGGATTTAAGTTCTGTGCCTATTGAATCTATCATTAACTCACTAATCTCTTATGAGTTAAAACTGAAATCTAAAGTGCAGGAGGAAGAGGATGCTAGAACAAAGAGAAATATTGCTCTAAAGACTATTCAAAGTGAAGATGATCCAGCTCACTTGGATGATGAAGACTCGGATGGTGATGATAATGATCTTGCTCTCATCACCAGAGGCTTCAAGAGAATCTTGAATAAAAGAAAGTTTAGAAGGGGAGGACCTAGCAATCAATTCCAGAATCAGCCATCTATCGCAAAGTACAAAGGAAAACAGGATTTCAACAAGAAGCAAGTGGACAAATGCTACGAGTGTGGACAGCCTGGACACTACGCAAACGAATGCTCTGTAAAGAAAAAGAAAGATGGAAAAGCTGATCGAAAGCCAAGATTCAATAACTTCCAGATTACATGGAATGAATGCAACTCTGAAGGGGAAGTTGAAGAAGAGGAAGAATCAGCTCAAATGGCTTTCATGGCTATTGGAGATAATGAGGTAACTTCCATACACTCTCAATCTGAAAGTGATGATGAAGAAGATGATGATCTTGAATCCTTTGTTGAAAAACTGCATAATGCCTTGAAGGAATCTTATGATAAAAACAAGCAGTTAAAACAGAAAATTACTTTTCTCATTCATGAAAATGCATGTCTTCTTCAACAAAATAAACAATTAAAGACTGACAATGAATGTCTTGTAAGAGCCGGATTTGATGTTCAAAATGAGCTTGATAGAAAGACAAGTATTTGTGAAATGCTGAAGGAAAGACATGGTGATTTGAAGAAAAGAATGGACAACTTGGATGAGACTTTGAAAGCAAGAAAGCAGGAGTTTATCAAAAGGAACATGTCATCTACACATCCTACTACTTTTCAAAGAACATTTGCACACAACAAAAATGCACATGGTTTCACAACATATAGAAGAGGTGGATTGAGATATGTCAAACCAGTACATGTTAAGAACTCTTCCATTATGTGTGGTTTTTGTTGTCAAAAAGGGCATTTGAAAGGAGATTGCTATGTGAAAAGAAATCTGAACAAAGGGATGAAATGCATGTGGGTAGTTAGACACAATGCTAATATATGTAGATGATCTTCTTATTGTGCAAATATATGTTGATGATATTATTTTTGGTGCTACTAATGAGTATCTATGCAAGAATTTTTCCACCACTATGCAAAGTGAATTTGAAATGAGTATGATGGGAGAATTAAATTTCTTCCTTGGACTTCAAATACATCAAGCTCTTGAGGGAATTTTTATAAATCAAGCAAAATATACCAAGGAATTGTTGAAAAGGTTTGGCATGGAGGACTCAAAGCAAGTTGGAACTCCAATGTACACTTCTACAAAGCTTGACAAAGATGAAGAAGGTAATCATGTGGATGAAAAGCATTATAGAGGTATGATCGGAAGCCTACTCTATTTAACCGCAAGTAGACCTGATATTATGTTTGCTGTTTGCTTGTATGCTAGATCTAATGAGTTTGCACTATATGGTTATTCGGATGCTGATTTTGGAGGTTGTCGTGTGGATAGAAAGAGTACTAGTGGAACTTGTCATTTTCTTGGAAATTGTTTAGTCTCTTGGTTTAGCAAGAAACAATGTGCAATCTCTTTGTCTACAACCGAAGCGGAATATATTGCCGCTAGTGCATGTTGTGCTCAACTTTTATGGTTGAAGCACACCTTGAATGATTTTGGATTGTTGTATGACTGCATGCCTGTATTCTGTGATAATACTAGTGCTATAAATTTGACCAAAAATCCTATTCATCATTCTAGGACAAAGCACATAGATATAAAACATCACTTTATTCGTGATCTTTGTCAAAAAGGTGAAATATGTGTAAATTATGTTTGTTCTAAAGATCAATTTGCTGATATTTTTACCAAAGCTTTGCCATTAGATCAGTTCACTCATCTAAGATCAAAATTGGGAATAATCGAAAAATCATCTTAAAATTTCTCAAAATCTTCGGACGTCCGAAAGAAGATGAACGGACGTCCGATAATGTTCTTCAGCTATTTTTTCCAGAAAACGCCTGTTCGGACGCAGCTGTCGGACGCACAACGTCGTTCGGCCGTCCGACAGTGCAACGGATCAATTTTTTAAATAACTTTCTTTCTCATTTGCTTCAGACTCTTCCTATTCTATTTCCTCTCGGACGAAAACCCTCTCATTTCTCACTCTCAATTCATACCACTCTGAAACTCTCATTCCCAAATTGACTCAAGCAAAACTTTTCCTGATTGATTGCGATTCATTTCTCCTAATTATTTCATCGAATCGCACAATATTTCGTAAATTCCCAAATTTCCCTCAAAACCCTACTTTCTCATAACCGCTCTGTCAAATCTTGTTCAAGGACTTTTTGTCCCAAAATTTCTGTGCGACTCACTTCCCTACTACTGTGTGCATCATTTGCATCCTTCATTCCACACATTTCGCACAATGGTGAATCAAAGAGGAGGAAAGGTTACTGCCGGACGCAAGCATCCACTCAGGGATGAGGATGAGGATCTTCCTACGGTCAAACGTTCATCCAAACGCTTCAAGAGGGGAGCCATAAAGGGTCAAATGTCACGGCCTACTCCACAACCCACCTCTCAGCCTGAATCTGGACAGGGAACCTCTACTCAACCGCCTCCAAAATCAGCCCCACTCCCTACATTCTTTGATGATACAGCAAGAGACAAACACTCCTTGATATCCCAGAAAGGTGTCATCCCTCAACGAACTGTCAACTCTTCTGAATTTCGTCACATAGGTTTAGAATCCATTCTGAGTCTATTTGCTTTCCAGAAATGGTCACATCACGTTTCTATGCCCAATGTTTATTACCCTGAAATGCTGTATCAATTCTTTGCTAATCTTAGGAAAGGCACTGACCAGACTGAGATTATGTCCAGGGTTAATGGGGTAGACTTAGTCTTTGATTTTGAAATTGTGAATGATATTTTAAAAACTACTATTGAATCTGGATGCAAGAGTAAAATTGCAAATTTCTTTTCTTATGAAGAGCATCCTACTGCTGATAATCATTTTGATGGGGCTAAGATGTTGACGTATTTTAAACGAAGCTTTTCTACCCCTGCTGATGCTAAACTGAATGATCTTGCCCCTGTGAATCTAATTGCCTTTTCAATCATTTCAAACCTGCTTGTACCCACTGATGGCCATAGAACTGATGCAAACAAAATGGAGTTGTATCTTTTTTACTGTTTTCGAGAAAAAATTCGTATTGATTTTGGTTTTGTCATGTGCAAGTTTTTACTTCGCTATGCCACTGATTCTCGCAGAAAATTATCTTATGGAAAGTTTCTTCAAAAGATTTTTGAGGTTTACAAAGTTCCAATTCTTGGTGTTTGTCCCAAAGAAGCATCTTCTTATGCCTTTACCAAAGGATATTTTGAAAGGAAAAATCTTGTTTTTAAAGATAATCTGTGGGCTTATAAGGGGGCATCATCTAGTGAACAGAGGTCTAAGTCTGCACATGATCCTTCATCTGTTTCACTCACTCCCATTCATCCCAGGAAGTCTGCCACTAAGGCATCTTCCTCCTCCAATGATGAAGTGATTGAGCTCCTTCGTGAACTCAAACAACATGTTCTTCTTCTAGAACATGGTCTAATGCTCACCATGTCCTCTGAGCAACAAACAGCCTTCCTAGACAAAAAGAACCTTCTTTTTCCCCCACCTGTGGTTGAGGAAGTGTCCCATGACAAAGAGCCACACCCCACTGATCCCAGCTCATCAATTCCAGACCCTGGTTCATCAACTCCTGTGACTCCTCATGGCCCTTCCACAGCAGATAAAGGCAAGGCACCAGTTGAAGAGGCTGCTGAAGCTGATGAAGAAACTGAAGAGGAGGACCTCTCCCAATATCAGCTCTCTCGAAGAACTCCTGGATCCACATAGTTCACCATTTAGGACATTTGCATTTTGTTTGTCTATTTCATGTGTTTGTAGTGTTCAACAATGGATATGTAGATGAATTCAACATTTGGTTTTGATTATGTTTATGTTTCTTTTGGTACTGTTTAATAGATGCTTAAGTATTTTGGAATGATGATTGTGTGGATGTAATGAAGTTTTTGGTTTGCATTGATGAATGTGTGTGGATGAGATGGATATAATTGTTTGCCCTTTTGTGATGACAAAAAGGGGGAGATGATTTGATTGGTTGATGATTGATGATTGATGATGTTGGATTGATTGGTTGATTGATGATTTGATTAAATTTGGATTGGCTGATGGATTGAATTTGTAAAATGTTGGTTTTTGGCTGCTTAATTGTCATATTGTGGATAATTGTTTAATTCGGTTGGGCAGCCAAGTGAGGGGGAGCTTTTTCAAAATTTTATGTTTCACTAAATAAGGGGGAGTTCGTGAGAAAGGAGGAGCTTATAATGCAATCATCAAATTTCATTTCAAACTTTTGTTTTGTCATCATCAAAAAGGGGGAGAATGTTATTCTTGGTTTTGATGATCACAAAAGTTCGTTGAAATGTTTATACAGACCAAGAAAGTGAACACTGACAATTTTGTTAGTCTTGGTTCCTTGAAATGTTTTATCTAACTTTCTTCAAATATAAGTGTTGTTGCCTATCAAAGAATCAGGTACGAATATGTCGTGAGCAAAAACAGGACACTCATGTCGGACGGCCGAAAGGAATCTGTCGGACGTCCGAAAGGATAAAGAACATCAGGAGGAAGCTCTGTCGGACGCTCATAAGGAAGCATCGGACGTCCGGAAGGATCGGACGCACACCTCGGATGCATATCAACCAGATCGGACGTCCGAAAAATTCCAAGATAACTTGTCAACTCTCGGCCTACGATCGGACGCTGTACTGTCGGACGACAAAAACTCATCGGACGTCCGAACTTCATCTTGGCTGTTTTCGGACGATTGGTTCGGACGATAATCTGATCGTCGGACGTCCGAAAGCCCCAACGGCTAGCTGACTCTTCATCTGCCTTCTATCCGTTGGAAGCTTTAATGAAGTCCATTTCTGTTCCCCTTTAAAATCAAACTGTTCTGAACGAAGTGGGGACTTTTGCACACTTTGTCTACAAGATCTCAAGAGATATTTTAGCTAGAAAATAGTCTCCAAAGTTAGATTTGTTCTCTAAGTGGTGTGAATTTCCTGTGAGCATTTCTCTTGTGGTTGAAAGTTTCATTAGTGTAGCTTTGTTGAGGGTTATCTGAGTGATTGTAAAACTTCTTAGTTTGACTAAGTGAGGCTTAGGGCAAGGAGGAAGTGCTCCCTCCATTGTACATCTAGTTGATCATCTTTCATCAAAGAGAAGTTGCTCAACCTTGTGATTGGTCTTCAAGTTTGAGGAAAGCTTGGTAGACAATCGGTTTGATTTCCTATTTTACTTTTTGTTTAATAAAATTCTCATTGCTTATATATACTTGTCTTTCTGATCAATATTGCTATTGTCTTCTAATCTACTTGGTTGATCTTTACTAGAAAAGAAGGTAAATTTTTATTAAAGAAAAAGTGCATAAATTTGGTTAAGATTTTAATCAACCCAATTCACCCCCCCTCTTGGTTGTCTTTGGGACTTACACGTCTCATGAAGTGCTCCATACCCCATACATGTAAAATCCAATTTGAATCACAAAAGAACTTTTTTCCTCTCTGACAGGTAGTGCAGGCTACGAAGATATCGGCCAAAATAGTCGGGATAATAGAACACTGCTTATCTTTCACTCCTAGGAATAGGTCGTACAAGATTTTAGTGAGGTTAAAGGCTATCTTTTTGTCTTTTCTACGGAAAAAATAGGTTTCAGCCATAACCATCCCGTACACCCAAACTCTCTTTCGTTCCCACATTTCCTTGGAAGTGAACGAGAAATCTCCTAGGTGTCTCTCAAACCCATCCCTTAGCGCGAATCGATCAAATAAGAACTTTGACTCTATATTTTGGTCCGACCCTCGTATTGCTGATTCCTTTAACCCGGTGAAACGACAAAATTCGGCCTTGTTAGACACCAATGGAAATACCACGGCAGTTCCCTAAATCGGCAAATTTAGAAATCCAGCGACCTACTCAATTGTTATGGTCATTTCCCTTTTCCCTAGTCTAAAAGCGGAACAAGTGGGGTCCCATAGATGCACCAAAGCTTCTACCAAATAGCCGTCGGACTTAATGTCCTTGAAATCCCCGATGTGTCCTAATCGAGCGGCTACTTGGTTAATCTCACTGGGGAAAGCAATGTGGGCCATCTTTGTACCTCCAACGGTACTACTAACATCTGTTGGACTCGACGAGGATTTTCCATCTAGAAACAAGAGCCGGTGTCAAATACCTTACCTACAGGTCCCACTTTTCTGGTTAAAACATGAATTAAAACGTGCAAATCCCAAGATAGGGTTAAATACCCATGGGAATATGGGGTTGGCTTATCCCTAATGTGGGATTCCCTAAATGGCATTCCCTCTAGGTTTTATGCATGATGTCATTTTATCAAAGCGAGTAGATATGCAATACATAAATGAAACATGACCTAAAGGAACCCCTTTTTTGTATGCCGGGGTGAGCCTAAAATGAAATGTATTCATGTTACACATGCGAAACATTGAATTTAAACGTGTCACATCAAACGGGGTAGGCTCCTAGAGAGTGCCATGCCAGGACTCTTATTTCCTAGGGCTGATGAATGCAATAGAGACAAAACCAAGAAAAGTTAGTTCAATAAATACACATAACACATTGTAGCAAAGCAATACAAAGAGATAAAGCAATAAGAGGGGTTGGATCCCTCCCTTCGTGAATAGTGTCACTAGTAGGGTAAGGCAGACTCTACCCTAGGTAAACTATCATGGATGCATGAGGTATTGGCTCACTAATGCATCTAGACTCGATAGCTTTGAGGTCCCCGGGCCTTCAGACTTGGAAACCAAAGGTCATCAATCCCAAGGTTCTTTGTCGGTGGCTCGAGCGATTCCCCAGACACTGCTACGCACACGTCGTGTTACGGCTACATGTCTGAGTGAATCTATCAAAAATCCTCAACTTTTGACTAAAAGCTACAGGCTATTAACCCAAAGCTTAAAGCGGAAGATTGAGTGGCCCCTTGGATCATGCTACGCACACATCGTGTCGCGATCACACGTCCAAGTAGGTCGCCTAATCCTAATAGGGTGGAGTGGCGTGCCAAGCCACTAAAAGAAAAATAAATGAGGGATAAATAATAAAGCGTATGCACGTATGCTAGTGCTCCTTTTTGGAGGGGAGGGATCGAGAACCAATGCGAGGCTCTAGGGTAATGTCCCCCACCCAAATGCAATGCAAATCGTGGGATCACATAGATAAACCATTCATCCATCAAATCAATCGTACGCGAATGTGAGAGGGAGTGAGTTGATACGCGCGAAATGCAAAGCCCTAAAAAAAAGGAAAAATGCAACCCTAAACATCCAAATGCGATATATGGAAAGATTAAAAGAAGAAAAAAATTGACTAAATCAAATTTGCTCGGACTCTCTAAGTCCCCAGTGGAGTCGCCAACTGTCGCGCCCCATTTTTATAAGAAAAATAAATGGTTTAAAAAGTGAATTTTGGTTTGATTTTTGATTTGAAAAAGGATTTTTGATTTAAAAAGAAAATGGGCCTAAATGGGGTTTGTAATGCGATGATTTGGGCCCAAATTATAGTTTAAAAAGGGTTTTTGAAATAAAAATCGGAGTCGCCACTTGGTATTGAGTTAAGGTGTACCAAGTCACCTAAAAATAAATTTTTTAAAGAAGAAAAAAATAGAAAAAACCCCTTTTAAATGACTCCAAGTCTACGTAAATCAAAGAAAAAGGTTCGGGAGTCACATTTGAAAAAGAGAAGGTAAGGATAAAAATCTGAGGCACCCTTTCGACCAAACCAAGGCTAGTTGCGTGATTTAGTCAAAGATTTTCTTATTCTTAACCTAAAAATTTATCACATTTGGACGTACTATATGAATGCAAACCTTAGACCTAGGAGGGTGTCGGGGGGGCGAAATGTATCTTCAAAGCTTATTTGGTACCAATCACATTAATTGTGACGCCCAATAAAGACTCTTCGAAGAAGTCACGAATAATGCAAAAATATGAGACTCTAAGAAAAGAAAAGGAATAAAATAATTATATAAATATACATGTCTTAAAAGAGTGCTTCATGTCGGGTACGGGGGACTAATGTTCGTGATTCAATTTTTCCTTTAATAGAGGGAATACGAGCGTGCTAAGGCTAGAAAGCCAACTCTTCCATATCCCATATTCAAGGGGTTATCCCTAATCTAATCAAACAAATGTACTATCCTAATTCTAATTCTTAAATGAAATGCAAATCTAATGTTATGTATCACACATAGGGGTAAGGAATATACATATATAAGGGGAAATACGAAATAGGGGATATAAATAGAAAGGAATATGGGATAAAGGATGTACATATAGAAGAAAAGTGTCATGCAACATGCAAAAGACCCTAAAAAGTGAAAACGTGCATGAGATGAAGTGATTTTATCACACAACCATGATCTAACGTTCGAAGGGCTCCTAAGGGTCTAGCGTTGGACTAGACCATATCTACAAGTTCTCACTAGCGTTGGACTAGTGGAAAATCGGAACAAAGAGTCACAACTAGCATTGGACTAGTGTGGATTCGAGAAAAGGGGCCACAACTAGCGTTGGACTAGTGTGGTGACGACATGCATTTGTTACAATCAAATAAATATCAAATAAATCATGTAAGACCTAATAAAAGCATGTAAACACATAATATCACATAAACACATAACACATAATCATGATATCTAGATGCAAGGCCCTAAGAAAGCGGTAACACATAGCACGTAAGCATGTAAATCACACCAAACAAATAAAGCAAACAAGCCCTAACTATTACAAAAGGGGAGAGCCTACTACAATCTAAGAGGGGGAAACGGAGTAAAATAAATAAA
The DNA here is from genome assembly GCF_003713205.1 of Coffea eugenioides. NCBI lineage: Eukaryota > Viridiplantae > Streptophyta > Magnoliopsida > Gentianales > Rubiaceae > Coffea > Coffea eugenioides. The sequence continues at coordinate 17,836,520 of NC_040042.1, read as the reverse complement.
ATAATAACCTAGCTATTACAACTTTGGCATTCAAGTGCCTTTCAAATGATCAAAATTGAACTAAAAATAAATATACAAACTAAAGCCACCAAAGAAAATAAATGAAATAAATAAATAAATAATAATAAAAACATTTAAGAGGGCTGCAATTAAACACGTAAAATCACATAGGGCACGTAGGGTCAAATAAAGTCAAAATAAGGGATAGAGTGTACCTCCCTTGCAATGGCAATCAAATGAAGAAAAAATAGCTTCAAAACAATAAAAGGGTCAAGGCACCAATTAAATAGTAAAGTATAAACAAAATCGCCAAATCCCTCCCAATTGCAACTTAAATGAAATCAAATAATGTATATTTTCCAAGAAAAGTAAATTATTGATCAAATTTCTAAAATAGCAACTACTAAAGACCCAATAGCAACCCTTAACCAATCATTCAAGTCCAATTGAACATTTTTGGGAATTTCAAAGGCCCATAAGTAATGAAAAAGTCAAGTAATCACAAATAACCACATAAATGTTAAAGCCTTTAAATAACTAAACAGTCCATATTCACAACACTAGGATCCAATTGAATGGAAAAAAAAAGTTTAAGGGAGGGTCAATTTGATTGGTGTTTCCAATTACTCGGGCCATAGTAGAACAAAGGGAGACTTGGAGGGCAAAAGTGCAATTTTTCAGAAAATTTTCATGCAAGTCCATGCAAACTACGAATGAAATCAAACTTCTGCAACTACTTCATAAACTGAAAAAGAAAATCTGCTGCACATTTCCCTCAAACCCAGATTTCTTGAGCATAACTTTGATTAGATATTTCCAAACCAACATCACAAATTCAAACTAAGCAACCAACTTCATAGTCACCACCATTCAAACAAGCAGGAAACTTAGCAAGATCTGGCGCAAAAAAAATCTGGAAAAACATGTAAAAATGGTTCGGCAAAACTGATTGTTTATTTTCCAACATGTATTCTAACATGATTCAAATGTTTTAGACTCTATCATGCAAACTCAACTTTACTCATCCAATTTTTTCTTTCGAATGTAAGATCTACAAGCAAGTTAGGTGTCAAAATTTGGTGAACAGTCGCGGAAAGGAAAAACAGCAAAGAGGACGCAGCGGCTTTTTTTTCTGCTGCAAATTTTGCAGCTTCAATTCGCGTGGCACTCAAACCAAAACATCTATAGTTTAGACCAAAACAAACGAGTTCACTACCAATCATTCAATTACCTCTTTTCAAAAAAGTCAGATTAACTAGCTTCTCTACCAAACAACAAAGCTATGATCTCAAGCATCAAAACCACCGAAACTCGACATTCAAGCAAGCAATTCTTAGGCAACAATTCTGTTCTTCTGTAACTCCTGGGTTTACTTTAACAGGTTCACAGGCTACACAAAACAGTCTCCAAACTAACAAAGAGCATGCAATCTGTACAACCAAAAACTAAAGTAGCATGGACAACAACAAAAGACGGCTAACTCGTGAAGCTCCGCTGTTTTTCTGAGTTCAAACTCAGCAAACGTCACACAGGTTAAGCAAAACAGAGCAATTAACCGTGAATCATGAACCCAATCCAAACTTTCTACTAATGTGTCAAGATAGAAAGAAAAAAAAATCCCATGTTTTGGCCTGAGAATCAAATTGAAACAGGACCCATCCCTATATCTAATCATGCCTAAGAAAAGACAGAATAAAAGCTTGTAAAGTTGGAAACTTTCTACATTCTCTCACTCGGCTAAACATATTTATGCAATAACTCCCACAAAACCTACTGATTCATTACCCAAAACCCAGAAAACCCAGATGTTATAGCTATCTAATGTTATTAAGATTATCTCAGCGCAACCACTTATTACCAACGGCTGCAACATACAATATAAGATAAGAAATGCTACGGAGACATAAAGAAAGAAACTTGCAATGAATTCATGCCATAATATGTCAATCGAACAACCAACAAGCACAGTACATCATAAGAACAAACTCTAGGAAAGGCAACTAAACGAATTCTGGGGAGAGTAAGTAACCCCAACGTACCTAAACGCAGATGAACAACAAAAGGGACAGCTTTGGGAGCGGTTTGTTCGGCAAAGTTAGACGGTAGCAATGTTGACAACAAGGAAGACAGCTCTAATTCCGCTCTTGGATTCCTCTGTTTCCTTTTGCTGTTTTTCCTTTCCGCGACTGTTCACCAAATTTTGACACCTAACTTGCTTGTAGATCTTACGTTGGAAAGAAAAAATTGGATGAGTAAAGTTGAGTTTGCATGATAGAGTCTAAAACATTTGAATCATGTTAGAATACATGTTGGAAAATAAACAATCAGTTTTGCCAAACCATTTTTGCATGTTTTTCCAGATTTTTTTGTGCCAAATCTTGCTAAGTTTCCTGCTTGTTTGAATGGTGGTGACTATGAAGTTGGTTGCTTAGTTTGAATTTGTGATGTTGGTTTGGAAATATCTAATCAAAGTTATGCTCAAGAAATCTGGGTTTGAGGGAAATGTGCAGCAGATTTTCTTTTTCGGTTTATGAAGTAGTTGCAGAAGCTTGATTTCATTCGTAGTTTGCATGGACTTGCATGAAAATTTTCTGAAAAATTGCACTTTTGCCCTCCAAGTCTCCCTTTGTTCTACTATGGCCCGAGTAATTGGAAACACCAATCAAATTGACCCTCCCTTAAACTTTTTTTTCCATTCAATTGGATCCTAGTGTTGTGAATATGGACTGTTTAGTTATTTAAAGGCTTTAACATTTATGTGGTTATTTGTGATTACTTGACTTTTTCATTACTTATGGGCCTTTGAAATTCCCAAAAATGTTCAATTGGACTTGAATGATTGGTTAAGGGTTGCTATTGGGTCTTTAGTAGTTGCTATTTTAGAAATTTGATCAATAATTTACTTTTCTTGGAAAATATGCATTATTTGATTTCATTTAAGTTGCAATTGGGAGGGATTTGGCGATTTTGTTTATACTTTACTATTTAATTGGTGCCTTGACCCTTTTATTGTTTTGAAGCTATTTTTCCTTCATTTGATTGCCATTGCAAGGAAGGTACACTCTATCCCTTATTTTGACTTTATTTGACCCTACGTGCCCTATGTGATTTTACGTGTTTAATTGCATGCCTCTTAAATGTTTTTATTATTATTTATTTATTTATTTCATTTATTTTCTTTGGTGGCTTTAGTTTGTATATTTATTTTTAGTTCCATTTTGATCATTTGAAAGGCACTTGAATGCCAAAGTTGTAATAGATAGGTTATTATTTTATTTATTTTACTCTGTTTCCCCCTCTTAGATTGTAGTAGGCTCCTCCCTTTTGTAATAGTTAGGGCTTGTTTGCTTTATTTGCTTGGTGTGATTTACATGCTTACGTGCTATGTGTTACCGCTTTCTTAGGGCCTTGCATCTAGATATCATGATTATGTGTTATGTGTTTATGTGATATTATGTGTTTACATACTTTTATTAGGTCTTACATGATTTATTTGATATTTATTTGATTGTAACAAATGCATGTCGTCACCACACTAGTCCAACGCTAGTTGTGGCCCCTTTTCTCGAATCCACACTAGTCCAATGCTAGTTGTGACTCTTTGTTCCGATTTTTCACTAGTCCAATGCTAGTGAGAACTTGTAGATATGGTCTAGTCCAACGCTAGACCCTTAGGAGCCCTTCGAACGTTAGATCATGGTTGTATGATAAAATCACTTCATCTCATGCATGTTTTAACTTTTTAGGGTCTTTTCCATGTTGCATGACACTTTTCTTCTATATGTACATCCTTTATCCCATATTCCTTTCTATTTATATCCCCTATTCCGTATTTCCCCTTATATATGTATATTCCTTACCCCTATGTGTGATACATAACATTAGATTTGCATTTCATTTAAGAATTAGAATTAGGATAGTACATTTGTTTGATTAGATTAGGGATAACACCTTGAATATGGGATATGGACGAGTTTGGCTTTCTAACCTTAGCACGCTCGTATTCCCTCTATTAGAGGGAAAATTGAATCACGAACATTAGTCCCCTGTACCCGACATGATGCACTCCTTTAAGACATGTATATTTGTATAATTATTTTATTCCTTTTCTTTTCTTTGAGTCTCATATTTTTGCATTATTCGTGACTTCTTCGAAGAGTCTTCATTGGGCGTCACAATTAATGTGATTGGTACGAAATAAGCTTTGAAGATACATTTCGACCCCCCGACACCCTCCTAGGTCTAGGGTTTGCATTCATATAGTACGTCCAAATGTGATAAATTTTTAGGTTAAGAATAAGAAAATCTTTGATTAAATCACTCAACTAGCCTTGGCTAGGTCGAAAGGGTGCCTCGGATTTTTATCCTTGCCTTCCCTTTCTTCAAATGTGACTCCCGAACCTTTTTCTTTGATTTACGTAGACTTGGAGTCGTTTAAAAGGGGTTTTTTCTATTTTTTTCTTCTTTAAAAAATTTATTTTTAGGTGACTTGGTACACCTTAACTCAATACCAAGTGGCGACTCCGATTTTTATTTCAAAAACCCTTTTTAAACTGTAATTTGGGCCCAAATCGTCGCATTACAAACCCCATTTAGGCCCATTTTCTTTTTAAATCAAAAATCCTTTTTCAAATCAAAAATCAAACAAAAATTCACTTTTTAAACCATTTATTTTTCTTATAAAAAATGGGGCGCGACACTCTGTAGTTGACGAATATGTGATATATGTCCAGAGAAAATTTATGCTTGACATAAATGAGAAACCTTTGGGCAGCTCATATGAGTTTTTATCGTTCTCTTAAGTATCTAATTTAAGTTTTTTTTTCGGTATGGGAAGAAACTTCTTTAGTTTGTTGAATTTCATAATAGCTAGCCTAAACAAGAAAATATTATGCCTTTTCTTCAGCTTCAACAAGAAACCCAAATAGAAATACTTCACTTTAGTTGCAGAGCCATAACAAATGTAACTTTAAGCTAGCAATACCTTTAAGTTTAATCATAACAGGAGTTTCAGAAATACTGCTCTCAATGATCAAAAGGTCAAACTAATATGTCATGGTAACATCAATGTTTAGGTACCAATACCAACAGATATGTGAAACAAAATTCTATCAAGACCAAAGTAATATCAGTATAAGCATGGTGAATACAAATTCTTACAAATCACTTGCTTGGGTTTCAACCATAAGATCAGGACTTGAAGACTTTGTTTGAGATCTATTTGATTGACGAGCAGTGTTGAAAAGACTATCCTTAATGACCAGTATTAATGACGAACAGTGTTTGATTGATCTGTTTAAGTATCTAATTTAAGTGTTGATAAAGAAATACAAACAAGTATTTTATAGGATAAATTACTAATAATTATCCAATGAGATTGCATGTTATTATAGACCTATTCTTACATTTCAAAATATCTAATTAAGCTTTTTGCAAATATATGCAAAGTAGAAATTTGACAGAAAGCATCCTCCATAGCATCGTTAGTTTAGATATCAGTATTATCTTAGAACAAGGGTCTAAGGGAATTATTTGGATATATACAAAATAAATAAATAAAACATAAGAGGGTTTAATTGTAATTTATACAAACTTATATGGGCTAAATAGATATTATATGTAGGATATTTTGAAATTGAGATTTATTGAGTGATTAGGCAAATGAAAGTTATTGATTCATATTAATATGTGTGAAAAGTATTAATTATGAGGAGAAATTTAAAGAAGCTTGCAATGTCCTAGATGAAGATCAAAATTGCTTCATCCCTACTAAAAAGATATCTACAATTTTTATTTTATTGTTGGCTTTTTGTAAGTTGCTTTTTTTCCTTTTTTTTTTGTCTTATGTTCATAGCAATTGAGTTATAAAAATAATGCTAGATTTCATTTCTCATCATGCTTATATTCTTTCTCTGAAACTTTTTACAATTTCTCATGTGATGAAAAACCATGGGGAGAAGTTGATTAATGAAGACGTTGCTGAGACGAAGTGTTTTGGTGTTGTAGATGTATTTCAGTTGTCCAACATATCTTCTATTAAACATTATGAGTATTTTTGACCTTTTTTAGATGGTTTGAAACTATTTCAAACATATACAATCTATAATTAACTATTTAAATTATATTGGATCTCAAGCTATTTATACTATTTCTTGTATACCAATTAAAAATACTATTAGCATGAGAGGATGATTAGTAAACACCAACACTGAGAAACAAAATCTAGAGAAGTAGCATGATGAACATTATAAGATGAAAGTGATCTATGAGTAAAATTCTTATAACTTTGTTGAAATGTATGCAATTAATTCAAACTTTTCCTTAGTATTGTCTTTGTTATTTCTTGTTTAGATATAATTCAAAATTGAATGCATGTTTTTTTACTTTTATATACATTAAATACTAAACAAGACAATGTAATCACCCTATTTTATTAGTTTCATTCATCAAAACTCAATTTAAAGATAGAATGGAGTTGGAGAGAGGTACGAAGATAAAAAAAATTCAAAGATAGAATATGTTATTCAAATCTTAAATACTCACTCTTTAAGTATTTATGTTATTTAACTTTATACCATAAAATATCGACTCTCTCAAATAGAATTAGTGAGAACTATTTCCCATCTTCAATTCAACTTTCAACTTATTCAGCAGTATGACTCTTAAAATCTTGAATATAAGTTCCAAATTTAGACTCCAAATATAAGTTTCAAACACAGCAAGGACACCCTATTCCTGCGCATCGCGTGGGCATGTGTCCTAGTTTTTATATAAGTTAGGGAAAAGGGAATTAAACTTTAGATATTTTATTTCACTTATCCTCACCAAATTTAGTCTTTTAAATGAGGGATAGTACCCAAACATTTTATATACTACTTTTCTCAATTTACTTGAGAAAGTTATATTAAGGACCAATTCAAATTGTATAAATCTCTCTAACTTATAGTTAGTTAAACTTTTCTAGGGATATGTTCATTTTAGTTATTGATAAATTGTTCGGGATTTAGGTCAAAAACTAATGTACTCAATGTAACAATCATTAACTAACAACTAATATCAACCATACTTTCGTTTTATAAATTAATAAAATTTGTTTTTGGCATAAATCACTAATCATTAGCATAATTGAAGAGGTTATATAGTGATTGGTAATTTTTTCTCCATATTTAAGTAAGATAAGAAATATAGTTAGAGATTTGTTGAAAAATAACTTTTAATATTCTATGATCATAATTATTGCATATGATTATTTGTCAAATTGTATTATAATTTTATTCTGCTATGATTATACTTTTTTCACTCAAATATAATAATTTTCTCATAGATGTGCTTGTAGCCGCATCTAAAATTTTGTTCAAAATATGAATCCCTCGAATGATAAAACAACAAATTGATAGAATCACAATTTATTTTAATCATGAATTAAAAATAAATACCTACCCTTCTCTTGAAAGGAGAACAATCCAACTCAGGGTTCGAATTTTCCGCATCTAGGTCTCTATTCCATCCCCCAAAAAAAGGAATTAGAAAAGAGTTCAAAATGTGAAAAATAATTTGATTGACATTTTTTGTTGACTTTTTGCTTCAAAACATTTTATAGTGAAAAAAACAAAAATACTATGAAAAGGTTTCAATAGCCAAAATATAGATGACATTAGCTACATTGATTTTTGTGGCCTTTTACATAAATAACGAAAAATATCTTTTCAAAGTAGAAGGCATGTAAAAATATGTCCATGAGCAATTGTTTAGGATTGAATTGCTATTTACAATAGGTTATAAAAATTCTTGTAAAAATTAATTGAAGCCTTAAACTTTTTAATGGAAGAAGACTAGCCTAAAAACTTTCTATTCCCTGATTCTTTTACGAATCTTTATTCTGCCAAAAAGCATCACTATACGATTATTGGGTGTAGAATTCTATAAGGTTCACTAAAATTTTCATAGTTAACATCCTATGATGCAAAAAAATTCTCTAGACATGAGTGAGTGTGATATAAAACAATTGAAAAGCATATAAACATTTAAACTAACAAGGGATTGTACTTGTCACTATGTTGTCAAGCTATCATTTCCACAATCTTTCTTGTCATGAACCCTAACATAGATCTTAGTTTTAGGATTAATTGATTTGTTAATGTTTGAGGCACTGTTGTTTTAGTAAAAACAGTTTCTTGCCATATATCTAGTTTGTCTACAACTAAAATTAGTGCCATTCTTGAGCCTATATTCTCGACTATCACGGCCACAGAAATAGTTGTACTTAGGCACATTTGATTTGGTTCCTTGGGTTGCACTAATTTGTGCTCCAGTCAGTGGCTTCTTTTCTTTCCTAACCAAACGGAAGATCTGCTTCAATCAGTGGCTTCTTTTCTTTTCTAACCAAATAGAAGATTTTTTTAGTCTTATTCATTCCATTGCCTCCAAAACTTCCAAAGAATCTAGACGTTTTTACCCTCTATTCATTCTCCACTAGTTTAATGTCAACTTTTGCTTTAAGACTACCCTCATAGATTGCATTATAGTTAGGGGTAGTGGCATTAACCATCTTCTATCGAACTTCACTTAATAGTTCATTCTAATTCTTGAACATATTCAATGGTTTATCAGCCATAATTGTAGATGAAAACCTACCCAACTTTGCATAACGGTTGACTACACAACCATCCATTAGTTTGTAGCTTCACTCACTAAGAATGACTTAATGATGAGGTGTTTCATCTCCTCAAACACTGGTACCAAGGCAAGGTTACTTTTTACTTCCTCAATCTACTTCTCAGCCTTATTAAACTCAAGACTTCTATCAACTATTGGCATATGAAACTTCTTCATGTGTTGACAATAAACATGAGTTCTTATAGGTCATTCAGCATTGGTATTGGCTTGACAATTAAGGTTATCATGTAAGTTAGCATTGAGATTGGCTTCACATTGCACTATGATTGCTAAGTGATATACTTCTAGAAGAGTACTAGGTCAACCAAATAGTACATGATAAGTCCTAATCATCTCCATAAAGATTGATTGTTCAAGTATAAAAATGAGCTTTTGCTAATCCTTAATTTATATTTGCCGAATATTTTAAAATTTTAATAAAGAAAATGGGACTTAAATAAAGTACAAGGAAAGAAAATAAAGAGGGTGAAAAATAGTAATGAAAACAAGGGATAATTTTAGAAACCTCCCTCATGATTTCTGACAATCGCACATAAATGCCCTCTAATATTAAAAATTCCACTGACCTCCCATTGATTGACATATTTAATAACAAAACCAACCCCTATCATAAAAAGTAACGTCAAAATTGAAGTAAAAGTATTGACACATAATTTTCTTCCAAATTTACTCTCATTGTCTCTAGAAGAAAACAATTAACATTTTTTATGAGGAAAATACCAATAAAAAAAGGAAAAAGATTGCCATCAGTCTGATCCTCTTAGGACCACTATATATATATATATATATATATGATAAGCTACTCTTTTGACTGTTAAACCCTAAGAAGAGCCATTGGTAGTGTAATGGATCTTTCATGTTAGCATATAAGGCTGGTGAAAATGCAAAAAAAAAAAAAATCATGCCAACTTTAACTATAGATATTCTATAAACAAAATCATTTGTGGCCATCATCAAGTAGTATAGAGGCACATTCACAAGTACAACATATAATACTCTAAAAAGTTCAAATTATATCCATGACAAGTATTAGATACCATTAACATGATAAATAACAATCAATACGTATAAAACTTGCAAGTAGGTGTAATGAACCAAAAAATGTTTTAATCTTTTACCTCTAGTGGTTTTGATGAAGCTTAAATTGTGGTATATTAGTCACCTTTTTGCATAAATCCTTCACCAAATGAAGTATCATGAACAGCTGAGCCTCTAGTTCTTTTTTTTTTTAAAGCTATTTCATTTTTCTCAGATAATGCTATTACAAGTGCTACCTGGTACTTTAAGCATATACACCTCCAATTATTTGGTTCCAAGTAGCAGAAAAATTATATTTTTAAAGCAATTTCTTTTTCTTATATTTTAATTATTGTTGGCTCAAGTTTTAGAGGACAATTTGGTCATGTGAAGGTTCTTGATGGTGACATTTGGTCATGTCTACATGAAAGGGGAGGTCAGTGTAATTTCAAATATTATAGGGTATTTATGTGAAATTGTCAGAATCTTAAGGGAGGTTTTTGTAATTATACTTAAAAACAACCAAGACAAATGCAAATTAAATTATACAATGCAAGATTTCCAAACACTTGTAGTTAAATTGGAATTTGATTAATTCATGGTGAAATCTCTGCAATCTAAGAGTGGGAGATAGGATATTCGAGTACTCAAGACACTAAAATTAGAGATACATATATAGTTGTGTTGTAGATGAAAGATAAATTTAGACTTTCTTAATAGATATGCATATGAGAAAGTTGCAATTTTAGTATAGTCATTTTTCTACCTTTAGTGTATGATAAATTTACGAGTCAATTGCTCATTTGGCTAAACTAATTCAATTACATTTTAGGTTGTGCTTTGACATTAAAAAAAAAGTTTACATAATAGAAGTATTTTAGGTTGTTTGGCAAGTTTGGAAATAGAACATATTTGTGAGACCCCGAAATTTTACTTGTCTTTATAGCTCTTATTTGAACTTACTTGCCTTAGATTCTTGGTTGAATATGAGCCAAGGGAGTGAATTTTACTAAGAAAAGTTTCATAATCTCAAGTTGTTAGAAAATCTACAAATTTTCGCAGGAGGCTCTACATAGCTTTGGGAAATTGGCTATAATTTTGTATAGAAAAGTCAGAATTGAGTTCCGTTTGTTGCGTTTGAAACTAGACTCATAGGGCTTCCTACAGTGAAAAATTTAGGGTTTGATTCAATTTCTATAAATTCTAAAAAATTGGCAAAGTTGACTGAAAATTCTGCACTGCACAAGTAAACATAGGAATGTTGTAGTAGCTTATGGCTCATTTTGGACCAACTTATGAACTAAATATCTTTGAGGGGTCTTCTAAAGATTATTAGTATTTGAAGTCTAGTTTTTAACAAGCCAAGTTGTATGAATTTTTGATATTTATAACTCAAGTTATGAATTTTCTAAAGGAAGGGCATAAGTTAGGGTTTTGTGCATACTAGGGTTTTGGTGTGTATTTTGGTAGTGTCATTGTGAGGACTTGTAAAATCCCTTATATTTTCTTAAAAATTCCCTTTTATTTTGGAATCCATTATTTTACAATAGCTGTACTACTCATTCACCACCCAAATAGTTACAATTAATTATAGAACCAAGGGTTTCCCCTTTACTTTCATCGTTAAGATAAACTAGGGTTTTACGTCTTTTCATAGTGTAAGTAATCGGTACGGAGTGTGTACTAAATTTGGTGATTAAGAGTGAGTTTTAGATAAGATAAAAAAATGTGTGATTAGAAGTAATAATAATAAATTAGTGAATTATAAGTGAAAACCCTAGTACGTGCGAGTTAGGGAAAAACGGTGTGAACCGACGTGTACCGTTCACTACCGATTGAACACACCACTTGACCACCACTTTATTAACTTAATCTCATTGTCATTAGTGCAAAAACATCAGCCCTAATTTTCCTAGTGAGAGAGTCAAAGTTCTTGACTACAAAAAGAAAGGAAAAGAAAAAAATTTAAGATGAAGTCTTGTGGTGACAAGTGGAAGGTATCCAACCATCTTTGACCCAAACTAAGACCAAGCTTCTTAACCTTTCTTGGACTTCATTCTTTCTTCATTTTGCATCCATGGTGGCCGAACCTTGAGGGAAAAAAAAAGAGAAGAAAACTTCATCTTCATCTTGGGGCTTAGCTTATTTTGAGTGAAAATCAAGAATCTAAACCGATTAATCTCTTAGTTGGGCACTTGGGAAGCTTGGTGTACTAAAAGTTTGGACGGAAAGGTTGAGGTTCCTCTTGAAAGCATCTTTGGCAAGGTATTAAGGCTGCTTTTTCCATTTGCTTTCCCTTAAGCTTGTTTAAGTTTGTATAGCAACTTAAATTCTTGGCTAATGATAGTTATTTAAATAGTTTTGATGATTATGGTGGATTTTTGAGTTAGGGTTTGTATTGTTCAGTTGTATTTCTTATTATTTATATAGCATATGATGTTTCTAAGGTTGGATAGGGAGTTGGGATGGTAGTTTAAGACATGAATGAGAATATAAACCTTGAATTCATCAATTTCCAGCATTAATTCCTTGAACTGCCCTGTTCTGACTAGTTTCATTCGGTCATGATGGAGGCCAAATTAGGCTTAGGTTAAAACATGAAAGTTGTATAAAATGATGTTATATAGCTGCCTATAAAATTTCAGCTAGATCAGAGTACTGTAGCATATGAAATGACCGAAATACCCCTGATTGCCAAAAGCCTCATTTCGTGGACAGTTTTGAGATTTCACAAGTTTGGCTTCGTTTTTCACTTTGATTCGTATCAAATCAGTATTTGGCCAAAACATGAAAGTTTTAACCCTATATTTCAGCTTTCCAAGGCATCTAAAAATGCCGCAATCGGAATTGTTTAGCTCGAGTTATTGCCGTTTGAATTCAGTATTGACAACCAGACTGACCATGAACTTCTGGTTCTATAATTTGCAAATTCGACCCAGATCAACTATAAGGTGTCAAATCTGCTGTTTAACTTTTTGTCTTCAAAACTGATTTCCGATTGTATTATTAGACTTGTGTTATAATTGGATGATTTTGGAGCCTAATTGAAGGGCTATATTAGTAACATTACTTGTGTGTGATTGTGGGGCTGAATTGAGAAACAATGAAGCCATAAATGGCTGGAAAATAGGTAAAGCCAAAGGGCGTGCTGCCCAAATTTTCACTTGAGGGCTAGGTAGAGATACTCGCGACTTGAGTAAGGATTTGCGGACGAATCTAACTCAAATTGTCTAGGTTATTCGAGTCCCTTTTTGTGGAGGTATATAAGTTAGAATTCGGCCGAAACTTGTACCCTTGGAAAAAAGAAATTTACGAGTAATAGAAATACGTTTTCCTCGTTTCTTTGACTCAAATGGTATTTCAAAGTATAATTGCTTCAAAGTTTTACAGTTTGAAGAGCGAGCAAGAGTTTTACGAATATTCTCTAAATGAGTTTCAATTACTTGATTCTCGTTAAACGAAACGTTAAGTTTCGAACCTTAGTTAATTTTCAAAACTCTTAAACAATGTTTTATCGCAGATTTGGACTCCAACGAAGGAGTTACACCTGAGCGTGATTTTGATAAGTCCTAAATCTTTGGTGAGTGCTTCCAAATACATGATTGAACTTGATACTTGATTAAATTCTTTAACAACATGATCGGATAAGATTTGCTTGGTTTGGTCAAGTAAGTGTGTACTTTATCGCACTTGATCTAACTCAACTAATCACTTGATATCTCATTCATGCTTGTACAAGTGACTTGATTTGCATTGACCTGTACTTGTGCTTGATTTGTAAGTGCTGAGCGGCAATATGTACTATGTGACACCCCGAAAAAAAAAAAGAGTTTGAGAACCCGGAAAATTTTCTAATTTTCTAGGGTTTATTTTATTTAATCGCCCGTCTTTTCTACATTTTCTTGATTAGAAAAATTCCCCAGATAAAGTTTATGAGCAAAGATAGTTTTAAAATGATTTTTCTAGTATCGGTTAGTTTTTGAGAAATTAAAAGCGTATTTTGGACGTGGGACCCGCAAGTGCGGTAAATGCATTATATTTTTTACAACTTGTTGGAATTTTGTATTAAGTGATATTATTTTACAAGGTGTTAAGATATTTGTAATTGGAGAGACAAAAAGATAAGTTTTAAACCTAAGGGTGACAAGTGTCACCATAAGATTAAGTCTTGGACTTTGACTTACTATTCAACCTTTTACCATTTACCATAATAACTTCAAAAATTGACCAAAATATCTTCATTTCTAAGCTTCATATGGCCGGCCACCTTCAAGCAATAAGGGAAGAGAAGCTCTCCAATTTCTTTGCTCCAAGCTTGCTTAATCTTAACTTTTAACCGTTTAATTTTAGTTTTACTCCATAAAAACTCTTCTCTTGGTAGGATTAAGGTTCTTGGTGAAGTGATTTGGAAGATTTAAGTGCAAGGTTGCTCCATCTCTTTGGTTACTAAGGTGAGTTGAGAAGGACCCCTCTCCTCCCTCTAATGATGTGTAATTCATGATTGGTGGTTGTATAAGATGCAAATTTATGGATTAAATCTTGATTTTGGTTGAATTGGTGAAGTTTTATAATTATTGGGGAATTTTCTGTTTTCATATGGATATGATTATGGGGTCATGTATGATGATTGGAAATGATGTTTAAGGACTCTATGAGGTGGAAAAAGTGATTAATTGCAACCAATTTCTGTTTTGGACCAAAAATTGAAAAGTGAGGGTTTTGTGATGAACATTCTGTCCGAATTTTTAGGTCCTAGATAGAGGCCGAATTGGCCTTGGCTCAAAACATAAAAGTTGTAGGTATTGATGTTTTAAGGGTGCCTACAAAATTTCAGGTCAATTGGAGTAGTGTATAATGAGATAAGCCGAAATTACTATTGCTGTTCTGGGTTCATCAGGATGTTAGAACTGCGTCTGAAATGGGTTGTTTTGACTGGAATTGTTTTGGATTTGGGTGTTGAGGTCTTCTGATGAAATGTAACTTGATGTCCTAGCTACCATATTCCTATGGAATTTCTGCATTTGGACCTGTTTAGACTGAGTTGTACTGATTACAGTATAGTGTAATTTGTAAACCTGCAATTACGGTTCTGGTTTGTTATTTGGCATATTTGACTTAGTTGTACTAGAATTTAGACTGAGTGACCTTCTGAAATATTGTATCCCTATCTCTTAGCTTCGAAACGGTGTATCTTTCACCTTCATCCGACAATCGTAGCGCCTTTGGTACCATTACCGCAAAATGACGTCAAAACTGTTTTTCTGGTTTTGAGCTTAACTTTCATTTCCGGACTTTTCCCTAGCTTGACTTGTACTAGTACTACTTGGAGCTTGTTGAATGGCTATTGGATGAACTTGTTGTTGTGTGTGTACCTTTGGGACTGATTTGAGGAAGTAATGAAGCCATGATGGCTGGAAAAGTTAACAAATTCAGGGGAAGTGCTGTCCGAACTTTGAAGGAACTCGTTTGCATTGAGTTTGTGATTTAAGACTTGGATTTGAGCAAGGCAATGATATGTGATGGATGATTTCTGAGCCATGGAGGTGAGTGACCTCAAACTGTTTCCAAATTTACTTTTGAACCGCTTTCCTGCATTATCTACTTTTGAACTGTTTTCAAAGTTACTTTTGGAACTGTTTTCTTACATATCATGCGTGCTTGCATATTAGTGTCTTGTTATTATTGATTTTGCTTTCAATGATTGTTAAAAACGAGTTTTCTAGGCGAGTGTGTACTTTATCGCACTCGACCTAAAGAAATATGAAATTTTCAATGATTAATGATTACATGCTACTTGCGCATGAATGTAAGCCTTATGGGCTGAACTGGCCATTGCCCCTTGTTACCGGTCGTCTCGAGCCAGAAGCGGACTCGGTCGGGCGACTAGGAACTTGGGTGAACGTTTCGGTATACTCGAGTATTACCTTGTAGGTTGGTGGAGCCTGGCCAAAAGCCAGGGACGGGGTGAATGAATGCACGAATGAAACCAAAAATGCAATGAAATGACAGGAGAACGAATGTATCCTTTTCACGAATGTTACTATCGCTTTCCATTGTACATGTTTCTTGAATTATTGATACTCCATATTTAATGTTTTGTAAATGTTGGAATTGTTTCTGGACTTATCATTTGATTTGAATTGAACATCATTGAAATGAACTATGGTTAAACCGATTTGATTACTGATTTTACTGGTTACTCGCTGAGCTTCTAGCTCACCCCAAAAATGTTTTATTCCCCTCCACAGGGCTCAAGGCGAAGGAAGGGCTTGTAGCGTTTATTCATGGATTATCTCATGTATGGATTGAATTTGGATTTCCTTTTGTGTAATCATTCATATTGGGATTGTATTGAACGTTTAGAATTGATTGGATGTGTAATAGTCAAGTTTTGGACTTCCTCCTGTATCATAATTGCGACCAAGGATCAGAGTGGCGCAGTGGAAGCGTGGACGCTTCGCTTTTGATATGTAAATGTTGGAATATTTGATTTATATTGGAGATTTTATCTTGTATTTGTTTGAGGACTGTAGTGATCGACTGAGTCCCGGCGAGAGCTGGGCAGGCGGCCCGCCGAACCCTCTGGTTCGCCTTAGGGGGAGGTGGGGTCGTCACATACTACACTTGATACGAGTAGGAGGTACCTCTCATTCCCGTCTCCGTACTTTTCTCTTGACTAAGTCGATTGGTCATCGACTATAGTGACTACTTGGGAACCCAAACTCCACTGGCTAGTTAATCGAGTCGAGCCGACAAGGGTTTGGTCAATTAGATAACGAACCATGGATATCTAGTGTTGTCGAGTGGAGTGTTATCTCCTCGACTAATCGGTATACTCGAGTATTACCACCAGTGTTTAGTTGGTGTTCGGGCCCGGTAAGGGGATTGAATGGTGGACGGATTGGTGTGAAGCGAAGCACTACTGGATTGGTTACTTTACTTGAAAGTTGACGGAATGTCAACTAATACTGGATCAGGCTCTGGTGAAGCAACGGGAATTTGGCTTCTGAGAGCCATCTGTATCCTTACACTTTGATTGTTATTCGTAGGGTTATTGTTTCTTTTAGAAAAAGAATTTTACACTCGCTCATACTGAGATTTGCTACTTGAAGTGTTATTGCTCACTTTTAGGAACTTGTTATGCTCGCTACTTTGCTACTTTGATACGTGCACTTTTAAATAATGGTCAACTTGCTATTTGGAACCTCACTGAGCTTTAGCTCACCCCGTTCCGTTATCTTTGTCCCCGTTCCGTTATCTTTGTTTTCCTTACAGGAGATACGAGCGAGGGCGTGAGACTGGTACAGGCTAGCATAGTCTAGTTTTTAGAAATTTTACGATTGTACTCGCGCTAGTGCTCGATTAGGATTGAATGTATCTGGGATTCATATCTTTTGTTATAATTGGGATTGTATGAATGTTTGGAATAGAATAAATGTACATGTACGTCCCAAGTTTGGGAACTGTTATTTCCTTTACTCTTGAGGTTGTAACCTATTTTATTTCAAGTGAGTGAGTGAGTCCTGGCGAGAGCTGGGCAGGCGGACCGCTAAACCCTGAGGTACGCCCTAGGGGGAGGTGGGGTCGTCACTATATTGGTCTCAAAAATACTTTTAATACAAGCATAAAATTGGTCACTTAAGAGTCACTTTTTCTTTTTTAAAACATTATAAATAAAGATTCATCAACTTATAACAAATTGTAAATAATAACAGAAAGGATGTTCCCAAACAATTGAATTAGGTATTGATTAAGCACTTTGTTTTTCTAGAAGTCTACTAAGAAAGTGTTGTATGGGAACTCTCTATAATCCTAAATGTGCTTTACATATTCATCTCTCACAACCAACCAATCAAATTGTATAATCAGTTCTCCATAGTCAAATCAATTACCTTTTAGTTTTTCCTCTACATTAACAGCTTTTATGTAATAATTTGAGTTATTTCTTTCTAAGGGTAAATAACACATTGTCCCTTGTACTAGGAGGTATTCACATTTTGCCGTCTTCAACTAAAACAATATACACTTTGCCCCCTGGAACCTAATGAAAGTTAAGTTTTGAATGCTCTTAAAGCAGTACATTAATTTTCTTCCAATTTGTTCTTTTGCTCTGATTACAATTTGTCCTCCTAAACTAAGAAAAAAATCCTACTTTGCTCTCCTCAACAAACAAATATAAACTTTGTTTTGATAATCTACGCTTAAATATAAGTTGCAATGCAATATATGAAGCTAACATACTATAATTCAAAAAACTTGCTCACAAAACAAAAATTATAAGTACACTCTAATTTCAACATTTCTTTAAATTATATTCTTATAATTTTCTTGCACATTTGAATTAGTGGCTTTCATAGTTATTTTTTGTTCACATTAGATTATAGGTTACCTCATCTACCATAATTTCTTTTGAAATTTTTAACATTATCTTTAAATCTTTGACCTCAAAGAAGAAAAAAATGAGTTATATAAGAAATTAACAAATTGAACTTGATTAAAACTAAAAAGTTCTTAGAAAAATTTTATGATTTAATTTTTTTATAGACTAACAGTATGTACACTAACACATTTAGATACATACTAATCCCAATTTGAATTTGCGCTTCATTTTTTGCATATGTGGTATGCATTTAAGGATGCTATTACATACATAGGTAGCGTTTACTAGATTAACCCAAATTTAAAGCACCTTGTCAAATTTCATGCATCAAAGATAACAATTTATGATATGTAAATATAAATTTATAATTTATAATGATTTGAAATAATTATAATATCATATTTAAAGATAAATTTGAGTTTTGGAGATTTGTCATTAAATCCAAAATATGAGAGTATATTAATTAAATAACCCATTTATAATTTACAAAAAAAAACATTTATCACTATAACATGGCCAATTTAATCATTCTATCAATATTTATGTACGCGATAAAAATTTCAAGTCTGCAAAATGACAAGAAAAATACACGACAAATATATAATATATAAATTTAGGAAAATATGTAGGTACAATCTCTGAAATTTTCTCGAACTTATAGAGAGCTTCCTTCGATTCTTCTCCTCCAATGTCAATCCAAAGGCTTCGCAGCTTATTCTTGGACCCACCACCGATTCCTTCAAATCTTGATATGGAAGATTTGAAAAATTTTAGAAGATATTTGAAGACTCAAGTCTTGATATATGGAAGACTTGGAGAGGTTGAAGATCCAGACCCTTGTAACTTGGAGCTTCAATACTTGAGTGTATGAGATACCTCTTGGTGTGTGCGTGTCTTTGGCTTGATAGAGAAACCCCTATTTATAGCCGTAGTAAGAGGTAGAGGTTGAAAGCATGTATACCACTCTACTGGCCTTGCAAGACACGCAGTCACATCAGGACTGTGCCAACTCAAATATTATCTCTTTATTTTATATTTACTAATAAAGAGATAATACCAATAAGTAATTCCTTGATTGGTCGAACTTGTAGGGACACGTGACGTGGTGCCATTTGATTTGACAAGCTATTGCAGTATATAAGAAGTATATATGGATTAAACGACTCTAAATATTATCTCTTTAATAAGAAATAAATATTTAGATATCTATCCAAAATTCTATCAAGTCATATAGACATGTGACATGATATGATTTGGTTGGTGAAAATATCCCTACAGTTTGAATTGATTTGGAACACCTCCACGTGTTACGGGGTGAAATATAATTGGCCATTTAATAACCAATTTTCCAAGTGTATATGATATATGGTAATATCCAATTGGATAAAAATAATTTATAGATCAATGATAATTTTTTGGGATTTAATTAAAATTCCATTGTCTACAAATGCCCTCTCGAAACTTGTTCGTGATTGCTGACGACCGAAGCAAGATTTGAATGGACAAGCTTCAACATTTTTTTTCCTTCAATTTGATTCGAATGCCATTGGAATTCTAAAGAAAATGGACTAAAACTTGGAGTTTTACAAATCGCCTGACATTATAGGATGGCCATGCAAAGGACTTTCCAATTCGTCACTGCTAGATATTAAATGCATACATAGCTTGGTGGGGCCAATGGTTCAAATTTCCAAGACCAAAATCTTTCCATGCAATATCTATACCATGGCTATATCACAAGTCCAATGAAGTAGCTATCCTGCCGTATGCAATAGCTTGATAAGGCCAATGACTTCAATTTCCAATATGATTCTCTCGTGGCCCACGAGTCCTTTCCTATACCAACTATGATTGCTCGATCCCTAAGCTAAATTGGAATTCTTTGGCATAGCAAATTACTTAGCCGGCGTAGTCCACGAGACCTTTGACAAATTGGTTTCGGATCAATAAAGTCGATTCCAAAAAAGACTCGATTTTCTTACAAATTCGTATGGAAGACAACTTTCTTCTTGGCTCGGATTCACAACAAACCTTCCCCTATAAATAGCCATGTCTAGGCCACAACTTTTGAACGAGTTTATGTGACAGCCCCACCTCCCCCTAAGGCGAACCAAAGGGGTCAGCGGACCGCCTGCCCAACTCTCGCCGGGACTCAGTCGTTCACTTCAATCCTCAAACAAAACCAGAATAAACCCACAAGAATAAATATAACGACGATCCAAAACTTAAAGCAAAACTTATGTACATCACTATCTCAAAAGGGAGTACAAACATCGAATATACAAAGGTTCTCAATTCACCATACATCCAACCCGAGCCGAGCACTAGGGCGAGAACCATTACAAAACCAAAGAATCCAGTCTAGGCTAGACTCTACCGAGCTCTCGTCCTTGCTCGCCGTCCCCTGTTAAGGAAAACAAAACTAAAGGAATGAGCAAAAAGCTCAGTGAGGTTCCGAACACATAGGCAACAAGAAGTTCAATGCATTCACTACATATAACCAATAATTCAAGATACAAATACAAAATAAAGCGATAAACACATCATTAAAAGGATACGGGCTCACAAGGAGCCATATATTCGTTCGTTCGTTCGTTCTCCTGTCATTCCCCTTATTCCTCCGGTCATTTAAATAAAATGCATTTTTGGTAAATAAAACCCTCGTTCGTTCTTTCGTTTAGTTCACCCCCTCCTGAAAATTGGCCAGGCTCCACCAGACTACAAGGTAATACTCGAGTATACCAAATTCACCCAGGGTCACCATATCGCCCGACCGAGTCCGCTTCTGGCTCGAGTCGATCGGTAACGAAGGGCAGGGCCAGTTCAGCCAAAAGACTTACATCATGCGCAACTAATGTAGCAATCATTAAATCATTGAAAATTTCACGTTTCATTTAGGTCGAGCGCGGTAAAGTACACGCTCGCCTAGAAAACTCGTTTTGGAAATCCTTGAAAGCACTTAACACATTATCAAACAAGAACACAAGTCATGAAGTCAAGAAAAATATAGCAAACAAGGAACACTCACCTATTTACGCAAAACAACGTGCAAATATCCTTCCGGATATTACCTCAGTCACCGAGAAAATCTAAGAGTAAATGAGAAAGAATATTACAGTCTATCTAGCACAAACATATCTAGCACAAACAATTAGGTGAAATCGAAGAAACCCAACAATTGATGAATAAAACGTATAGAAATGACTTTAAAGTGAAACGAGGGCATTTGGACCGGTGGACGGAAATAGCTAGGGTTTCATAAACTAAACGCAAAACCAAACAAAAAGGGGTATAAAATTTCCAACGGAAAACACTTGAACCAAAGACATGTCGGAATCCAACTATATAGACTAAGAAATATTGTTTTCGGGATTGTTTATGTGGTTCAAAATCATCTCATATTCAAGTAGATATTATAGACTAAA
The DNA here is from genome assembly GCF_003713205.1 of Coffea eugenioides. Taxonomy (NCBI): domain Eukaryota; kingdom Viridiplantae; phylum Streptophyta; class Magnoliopsida; order Gentianales; family Rubiaceae; genus Coffea; species Coffea eugenioides. Next base: position 17,815,022 of record NC_040042.1, on the reverse strand, counting down.
TGTCTTAATGAAATTCATGTAAAAGGGAGGACAAAATACCCAAGAAAACCCTAAACCACTCCTTTTTATTTGGGTAAGAGTAAGTAAACATTTGGAGTTTCCAATTGAAGAAGGATCATGTTTTAAGATGGAAAAACGGTCATAGTATGTGCCAAACGAAAATATACAAGTTCAAGTAGAAACTTAGCCCTCGAGCGAAAATTTGGGCAGCACGCCCTTTGTATTTACCTATTTCCCAGCCATTTATGGCTTCATTATTTTCCTCAATCAATCCCAACATTACACACAACATAAATAGCCACTCAATAGGCTCAATGTCTTATGATTACCAAATCAAGCTAGGACATGTGCGGAAATGACGTTTAGGTTGGAAAACAAAAGGCAGATTTGCTATTGCTTAGCGGAACTAACACAACTGAAGCTACACTAGTCAGATTGAGGTGCAATGTACACTGTTTCGAAGCTAAGAGAAAGGGTTACAATGTTGAAGAAGGCCACTCAGTCCAGTTTGCAATGTATCTAGGTCAAATTTACTAAAACAACCCCAGATTTTCCAGTTCGAAATTCACTGCAGAAATCAACTAGCAGTCCTGCTTTATTCACTCATATCTCAGAACACACAACTCCAATTCAGGTAATTCCAAAGCCATTTGAAAGCTAAGATACAAAGCTATAATTCTTAAGAAGACATTATCAACCAATTCGGTAATATTCCTGGTCAAACTAACCACTTACAGAGGCTGATTTTCATTTTCGGACAGAAACAGGGCAGCAGGGGTATTTCGGTCTTTTCATAGGTTACGTTGCTCCGATTGAGTTGAAATTTTGTAGGCATCTATAACATATCATTCTGTACAACTTTCATGTTTTGTACCAAGCCTAATTCGGCCTCTAACATAGGGCACTGAAACCGGACAGAACTGAAGCATACAATTCCAGAAATCTGGAATTTTGGGATTTCAAGGGCAATCTCTTCATTTTCTTGATTCAATCACTACCACAACCTCTTATACAAGCCTATATACATCATATACCACTCCTACAATAAGTATAAGAAGGAAATCAGTCACACCCTAGCTTACATACATCACCCCAAAATCATCACAACAACTTGTATAGCTACTAATCTAATCAAAACATGAGTTATATAACAACTTAAACAAAAAATAAAAGAACCAAAGCCATGGGTCAGACCTTATACCTCAACAAAAGGGCTTGCAAGAGTAATACTTCACCTCCTCTTGAAATTTTTGGTTCCCTTAGCTTCCCAAGTTTCCACCTAGTGAATAATCGGTTTAGTTTTCCATGGTTGCACTCAAATGGTTGGATTCAAGATGGATTGAAGGTTTTTCTCTCTTGCTCTCTCTCTCTCCCTTGCTTGGCCAAAAATAGAAAGAATGAAGGAAAATAAGCTGAAATGAAGGATAAAAGAACAAGGAAAAACAATTAATCAAAGAGCCATAGGGTGGTGACACTTGTCACCACCAAAGCTATGCAAATTTCTCTTTCTTTCCCTTGCATTTTTTGCCACAAATTTTGGCCATATGGATGAGTATGAGGGGGGGATATTTTTCAAAAATATCAGGGGTATGTGGTGGTAAGGAAGTGGTGGTCAAGTGGTGGGTTCAATCGGTAGTGATCGATACCCGTCGGTTTGATGCGATTTCTCTTAAATCGCGTATACTAGGATTTTTAGCTTATAATCACTAACTTATTAGGATTTTTAGGAAGTGGTGGTCAAGTGGTGGGTTCAATCGGTAGTGATCGATACCCGTCGGTTTGACGCGATTTCTCTTAAATCGCGTATACTAGGATTTTTAGCTTATAATCACTAACTTATTATTATCACTTCTAGTCATATAGTATTCCCTCATCCAAAAATCACTTTTACCTATCAAATTTGATCCTCACTCCGTACCGAATAATCATACTACGAGAAAACGTGAAACCCTAATTCGCTCTTAACTTGGAAACGAAAAGTGAAACCCTACTTCCTAGGTTCATTTGCATCTATTGAGGAATGATTGGGTATTAGGGCCATAATAAATGAATAATTTTCAAATAAAAGGCATTTTTAAGAAAAACGTGAGGAATTTTTCAATTCCAGTGATTAAAATTAAGGTTTCAATTAAAATATTAGGGATTTAAGAAAACCGGTTAGCCACAAGTAAATTAGGATTTTTTTGATTAAAATTTTAGGGTTTCTAGTCTTTTAAAACAAAATAAGGTTTTAAATCAAACCCAAAGAAATACACTTTAGTATTTTCTTTACAAACAACCTCCTAATTTTTGGGGTATCACAATCTCCCCTCCTTCAAAAAATTTAGTCCTCGAAATTTTCTTTTCCCCAAAAGATAATGTAGTGAATAAACGCAGTGAATTGACTAGATTAACTAAATTCTATCACACCGGATACACAAATAGACATATACACGCATAACACACCACATATCAAGAAAACAGATAGTTAAGTACACACATACATATCAAATTAGACAGATATTCGTACATATACACAAATACACCAACTAATGTCATGTCATAACGATATAAGGCAAATCAAAAGAAAAGGCGATATCGTCCCGGTCTCAGTTAAAAACCCCGTCCGGTCTCTCACGTCATTTTCTATCCACAATATCATTATGGCCAAACAAAGCCTGTTCATGTTCCCAAAATACAAATCGCTAGAGTACTCGGGCACAAGAATTCGAAATAAGACAATTCACATCTCGAGCTGGCTAGTCCCAAGAGTAAACTATCTACAATCGAAATTCCTACCCGACGTACCTATCTATGGTCCTCAGATACTATGAGAAAGATTTATGACCTATAACACTTCAGAGTTCATAGCTTATGCTCGAACGAGCACTTAGTCCTTCATACTTATTCACCACTCAGTCCAAGCTCACTCCACGCAGAGACCACCCGAAACAGGCTCTGATACCAACTGTGACAGCCCCACCTCCCCTTAAGGCGAACCAAAGGGGTCAGCGGACCGCCTGCCCAGCTCTCGCCGGGACTCAGTCGTTCACTTCAATCCTCAAACAAAACCAGAATAAACCCACAATAATAAATATAACGACGATCCAAAATTTAAAGCAAAACTTATGTACATCACTATCTCAAAAGGGAGTACAAACATCGAATATACAAAGGTTCTCAATTCACCATACATCCAACCCGTGCCGAGCACTAGGGCGAGAACCATTACAAAACCAAAGAAACCAGTCTAGGCTAGACTCTACCGAGCTCTCGTCCTTGCTCGCCTTCCCTGTTAAGGAAAACAAAACTAAAGGAATGAGTTAAAAGCTCAATGAGGTTCCGAACACATAGGCAACAAGAAGTTCAATGCATTCATTACATATAACCAATAATTCAAGATACAAATACAAAATAAAGCGATAAACACATTCATTAAAAGGATACGGGCTCATAGGGAGCCATATATTCGTTCGTTCGTTCGTTCTCCTGTCATTCCCCTTATTCCTCCGGTCATTTAAATAAAATGCATTTTTGGTAAATAAAACCCTCGTTCGTTCTTTCGTTTCGTTCACCCCCTCCTAGAAATTGGTCAGACTCCACCAGACTACAAGGTAATACTCGAGTATATCAAATTCACCCAGGGTTGTCACGACCCAATTTTCCCCTAAGGCGAACCAGAGGGGTCAACGGGCCGCCTGCCCAGCTCTCGCCGGGACTCAGTCGATCACTACAGTCCTCAAACAAATACAAGATAAAATCTCCAATATAAATCAAATATTCAATATTTACATATCAAAAGCGAAGCGTCCACGCTTCTACTGCGCCACTCTGATCCTTGGTCGCAATTATGATACAGGAGGAAGTCCAAAACTTGACTATTACACATCCAATCAATTCTAAACGTTCAATACAATCCCAATATGAATGATTACACAAAAGGAAATCCAAATTCAATCCATACATGAGATAATCCATGAATAAATGCTACAAGCCCTTCCTTCGCCTTGAGCCCTGTGGAGGGGAATAAAACATTTTTGGGGTGAGCTAGAAGCTCAGCGAGTAACCAGTAAAATCAGTAATCAAATCGGTTTAACCATAGTTCATTTCAATGATGTTCAATTCAAATCAAATGATAAGTCCAGAAACAATTCCAACATTTACAAAACATTAAATATGGAGTATCAATAATTCAAGAAACATGTACAATGGAAAGCGATAGTAACATTCGTGCAAAGGATACATTCGTTCTCCTGTCATTTCATTGCATTTTTAGTTTCATTCGTGCATTCATTCACCCCGTCCCTGGCTTTTGGCCAGGCTCCACCAACCTACAAGGTAATACTCGAGTATACCGAAACGTTCACCCAAGTTTCTAGTCGTCCGACCGAGTCCGCTTCTGGCTCGAGACGACCGGTAACAAGGGGCAATGGCCAGTTCAGCCCAAAAGGCTTACATTCATGCGCAAGTAGCATGTAATCATTAATCATTGAAAATTTCATATTTCTTTAGGTCGAGTGCGATAAAGTACACACTCGCCTAGAAAACTCGTTTTTAACAATCATTGAAAGCAAAATCAATAATAACAAGACACTAATATGCAAGCACGCATGATATGTAAGAAAACAGTTCCAAAAGTAACTTTGAAAACAGTTCAAAAGTAGATAATGCAGGAAAGCGGTTCAAAAGTAAATTTGGAAACAGTTTGAGGTCACTCACCTCAATGGCTCAGAAATCATCCATCAAATAACATTGCCTTGCTCAAACCCAAGTCTTAGATCACAAACTCAATGCAATCAAGTCCTTTCAAAGTTCGGACAGCACTTCCCCTGAATTTGCTTACTTTTCCAGCCATCATGGCTTCATTATCCTCAGCCAGTCCCAAAGGTACACACACAACAACAAGTTCATCCAATAGCCATTCCGCAAGCTCCAAGTAGTACTAGTACAAGTCAAGCTAGGGAAAAGTCCGGAAATGAAAGTTAAGCTCAAAACCAGAAAAACAGTTTTGACGTCATTTTGCGGTAATGGTACCAAAAGCACTACGATGGTCGGATGAAGGTGCAAGACCCACCGTTTCGAAGCTAAGAGACAGGGCTACAATATTACAGAAGGCCACTCAGTCCAAATCCTAGCACAACTAGGTCAAATATGCAAAATACCAAACCAGAACCGTAATTGCAGGTTTACAAATCACACTATGCTGTAATTAGTCCAACTCAGTCTATACAGGTCCAAATGCATTGATTCCAAAGGCATGCGGTAGCTAAGACATCCAGATACATTTCATCAGAAGACACCAACATCCAAATCCAAAGCAATTCCAGTCAAAACAACCCATTTCAGACGCAGTTCCAACATCCTGATGAACCCAGAACAGCAATAGTAATTTCGGCTTATCTCATTCTAAACTACTCCAATTGACCTGAAATTTTACAGGCACCTTTAAAACATCAATACCTACAACTTTCATGTTTTGAGATAAGGCCAATTCGGCCTCTATCTAGGACCTAAAATTTCGGACAGAATGAAGAACCAAGAACCCTAATTTTCCAGAATTTCTTCCAAAACAGAAATTGATTGCAATTGTCCACTTTTTCCACCTTCTAGCTTCCTCAACTATCATTTCCCAATCATCATACATGACCCCATAATCATATCCATATGAAAACAGAAAATTCCCCAATAATTATAAAACTTCACCAATTCAACCAAAATCAAGATTTAATCCATAAATTTGCATCTTATACAACCACCAATCATGAATTACACATCATTAGAGGGAGGAGAGGGGTCCTTCTCAACTCACCTTAGTAACCAAAGAGATGGAGCAACCTTGCACTTAAATCTTCCAAATCACTTCACCAAGAACCTTAATCCTACCAAGAGAAGAGTTTTTATGGAGTAAAACTAAAATTAAACGGTTAAAAGTGAAGATTAAGCAAGCTTGGAGCAAAGAAATTGGAGAGCTTCTCTTCCCTTATTGCTTGAAGGTGGCCGGCCATATGAAGCTTAGAAATGAAGATATTTTGGTCAATTTTTTAAGTTATTATGGTAAATGGTAAAAGGTTGAATAGTAAGTCAAAGTCCAAGACTTAATCTTATGGTAACACTTGTCACCCTCAGGTTTAAAACTTATCTTTTTGTCTCTCCAATTACAAATATCTTAACACCTTGTAAAATAATATCACTTAATACAAAATTCCAACAAGTTGTAAAAAATATAATGCATTTACCGCACTTGCGGGTCCCACGTCCAAAATACGCTTTTAATTTCTCAAAAACTAACCGATACTAGAAAAATCATTTGAAAACTATATTTGCTCATAAACTTTATCTGGGGAATTTTTCTAATCAAGAAAATGTAGAAAAGGCGAGCGATTAAATAAAATAAACCCTAGAAAATTAGAAAATTTTCCGGGTTCTCAAAACTCTTTTTTTTCGGGGCGTCACAATTCCCCTCCTTAAAAGAATGTCGTCCTCGACATTCCCTCTTGTACCAATCAAGTCAAGACATCCCGCAAAAATCTCTCAAGAGTCAATTCAAACCCACAGTCCGGCATCCTAAACTTCAAGCCTAGGACACACTACCAAGATCTGAAGCCTAAGCTCTGATACCAATTGTCACGACCCCATTTTCCCTAAGGCGAACCAGAGGGGTCAACGGGCCGCCTGCCCAGCTCTCGCCGGGACTCAGTCGAATCACTACAGTCCTCAAACAAATACAAGATAAAATCTCCAATATAAATCAAATATTCAATATTTACATATCAAAAGCGAAGCTGTCCACGCTTCCACTGCGCCACTCTGATCCTTGGTCGCAATTATGATACAGGAGGAAGTCCAAAACTTGACTATTACACATCCAATCAATTCTAAACGTTCAATACAATCCCAATATGAATGATTACAAAAGGAAATCCAAATTCAATCCATACATGAGATAATCCATGAATAAACGCTACAAGCCCTTCCTTCGCCTTGACCCTGTGGAGGGGAATAAACATTTTTGGGGTGAGCTAGAAGCTCAGCGAGTAACCAGTAAAATCAGTAATCAAATCGGTTTAACCATAGTTCATTTCAATGATGTTCAATTCAAATCAAATGATAAGTCCAGAATTCCAACATTTACAAACATTAAATATGGAGTATCAATAATTCAAGAAACATGTACAATGGAAAGCGATAGTAACATTCGTGCAAAGGATACATTCGTTCTCCTGTCATTTCATTGCAGTTTTTAGTTTCATTCGTGCATTCATTCACCCCGTCCCTGGCTTTTGGCCAGGCTCCACCAACCTACAGGTAATACTCGAGTATACCGAAACGTTCACCCAAGTTCCTAGTCGCCCGACCGAGTCCGCTTCTGGCTCGAGACGACCGGTAACAAGGGGCAATGGCCAGTTCAGCCCAAAAGGCTTACATTCATGCGCAAGTAGCATGTAATCATTAATCATTGAAAATTTCATATTTCTTTAGGTCGAGTGCGATAAAGTACACACTCGCCTAGAAAACTCGTTTTTAACAATCATTGAAAGCAAAATCAATAATAACAAGACACTAATATGCAAACACGCATGATATGTAAGAAAACAGTTCCAAAAGTAACTTTGAAAACAGTTCAAAAGTAGATAATGCAGGAAAGCGGTTCAAAAGTAAATTTGGAAACAGTTTGAGGTCACTCACCTCAATGGCTCAGAAATCATCCATCAAATAACATTGCCTTGCTCAAACCCAAGTCTTAGATCACAAACTCAATGCAATCAAGTCCTTTCAAAGTTCGGACAGCACTTTCCCCTGAATTTGCTTACTTTTCCAGCCATCATGGCTTCATTATCCTCAGCCAGTCCCAAAGGTACACACACAACAACAAGTTCATCCAATAGCCATTCCGCAAGCTCCAAGTAGTACTAGTACAAGTCAAGCTAGGGAAAAGTCCGGAAATGAAAGTTAAGCTCAAAACCAGAAAAATAGTTTTGACGTCATTTTGCGGTAATGGTACCAAAAGCACTACGATGGTCGGATGAAGGTGCAAGACCCACCGTTTCGAAGCTAAGAGACAGGGCTACAATATTACAGAAGGCCACTCAGTCCAAATCCTAGCACAACTAGGTCAAATATGCAAAATACCAAACCAGAACCGTAATTGCAGGTTTACAAATCACACTATGCTGTAATTAGTCCAACTCAGTCTATACATGTCCAAATGCATTGATTCCAAAGGCATGCGGTAGCTAAGACATCCAGATACATTTCATCAGAAGACACCAACATCCAAATCCAAAGCAATTCCAGTCAAAACAACCCATTTCAGACGCAGTTCCAACATCCTGATGAACCCAGAACAGCAATAGTAATTTCGGCTTATCTCATTCTAAACTACTCCAATTGACCTGAAATTTTACAGGCACCTTTAAAACATCAATACCTACAACTTTCATGTTTTGAGATAAGGCCAATTCGGCCTCTATCTAGGACCTAAAATTTCGGACAGAATGAAGAACCAAGAACCCTAATTTTCCAGAATTTCTTCCAAAACAGAAATTGATTGCAATTGTCCACTTTTTCCACCTTCTAGCTTCCTCAACTATCATTTCCCAATCATCATACATGACCCCATAATCATATCCATATGAAAACAGAAAATTCCCCAATAATTATAAAACTTCACCAATTCAACCAAAATCAAGATTTAATCCATAAATTTGCATCTTATACAACCACCAATCATGAATTACACATCATTAGAGGGAGGAGAGGGGTCCTTCTCAACTCACCTTAGTAACCAAAGAGATGGAGCAACCTTGCACTTAAATCTTCCAAATCACTTCACCAAGAACCTTAATCCTACCAAGAGAAGAGTTTTTATGGAGTAAAACTAAAATTAAACGGTTAAAAGTGAAGATTAAGCAAGCTTGGAGCAAAGAAATTGGAGAGCTTCTCTTCCCTTATTGCTTGAAGGTGGCCGGCCATATGAAGCTTAGAAATGAAGATATTTTGGTCAATTTTTGAAGTTATTATGGTAAATGGTAAAAGGTTGAATAGTAAGTCAAAGTCCAAGACTTAATCTTATGGTGACACTTGTCACCCTCAGGTTTAAAACTTATCTTTTTGTCTCTCCAATTACAAATATCTTAACACCTTGTAAAATAATATCACTTAATACAAAATTCCAACAAGTTGTAAAAAATATAATGCATTTACCGCACTTGCGGGTCCCACGTCCAAAATACGCTTTTAATTTCTCAAAAACTAACCGATACTAGAAAAATCATTTGAAAACTATATTTGCTCATAAACTTTATCTGGGGAATTTTTCTAATCAAGAAAATATAGAAAAGGCGGGCGATTAAATAAAATAAACCCTAGAAAATTAGAAAATTTTCCGGGTTCTCAAACTCTTTTTTTTCGGGGCGTCACAAGGGTCACCATATCGCCCGACCGAATCCGCTTCTGGTTCGAGTCGATCGGTAACGAAGGGTAGGGCCCAGTTCAGCCAAAAGGCTTACATCATGCACAACTAATGTAGCAATCATTAAATCATTGAAAATTTCACGTTTCATTTTAGTCGAGCGCTGTAAAGTACACGCTCGCATAGAAAACTCGTTTTGGAAATCCTTGAAAGCACTTAACACATTATCAAACAAGAACACAAGTCATGACGTCAAGAAAAATATAGCAAACAAGGAACACTCACCTATTTACGAAAAACAACGTGCAAATATCCTTCCGGATATTACCTCAGTCATCGAGAAAACCAAAGAGTATATGAGAAAGAATATTACAGTCTATCTAGCACAAACAATTAGGTGAAATCAAATAAACCCAACAATTGATGAATAAAACGTAGAGAAATGACTTTAAAGTGAAACGAGGGCATTTGGACCGGTGGACGGAAATAGCTAGGGTTTCATAAACTAAACGCAAAACCAAACAAAAAGGGGTATTGTGAGAACCCGTAATTTGCATTTTTTTAGGTTTCGCATTTTTCATGGCTTGTTTTCTGCACTTTCTGTGTCCGGAAAATTTTCTAGATAAATTTTATGAGTAAATATAGTTTTTAGATGATTTTTCTAGTATCGAATAGATTTTGAGAAATTAAGAGCGTATACCGGACGTGGGACCCACTAGTGCGAAAAGTTCGGAAAAATTCGGCCAGTTAGGTTAAGTTTTGGATACTGGGTTTAATTTACCGGGTGTTATGAGATATTTAGAGGTACCAAGTGCATAGGTGTGAGAAAGACAAAAACAAGTTAGGCATGAATTAATGAGAGGGACATGTGTCACCATATGATTAAATCTTGTTTTGACTTACTATTCAACCTTTTACCAATTACTAAATAAAACCAAAAATTGACCAAAAATCTTTCATTTTTCTCCAAGCTTGGCCGAATCTCTCTCCAAGAAAGAAAGAAAGAAAACCTCTTCAACTTCTTGATTCTCTCTTGCTCAAATCCAAGAACTCAACCATCTAAACTTGTTTTTGTTCCATAGAAACACTTAAGGGAGTGATAGTGAGTTGTTTTGTGGAGTTGTTTGGAAAGTTAAGAGGACCTATTGCTCCCTCTCTCTTGTTCTTAAGGTAAGTTGTGAAGAACCACCCTCCTCCTTTAATTGATGCTTAAATCATGCTTAGTGGTATTATAAGATGCAAATTTATGGATTAAATCTTGAGTTTTGGTTGAATTGGTGAAGTTTTATTATTTTTGGGGATTTTTCTGTTTTAATATAAGCATGATTGTGTGGCTATGTATGACGATTGCAAATGGTATATAAGGCATCTAGAAGGTGGAAAAAGTGGTAAATTGCAACCAATTTCTGTTTTGGACCAAAAATTGAAAAGTGAGGGTTTTTGTGAAGAACATTCTGCCCGAATTTTTAGCTCCTCGTTAGAGGCCGAATTGGCCTTAGCTCAAAACATGAAAGTTGTAGGTAATGATATTTTAGAGGTTCCTACAAAATTTCAGGTCAATCGGAGTAGCGTAGAGTGAGAAAATTTGAAATTACTATTGCCGTCCTGGTTTTACCCGAATTTGGGAATTGCTTCTGTAATTGGTTGTTTTGGTCAGGAATGCTTCCGAATTGGTTGTTGAGGTCTTCTGATGAAATTTATCACTATTTCTTATCTTTCAGTTGGTTTTGGAATTTCTGGATTTGGACTTGGAGAGCCTGAGTTATGATGTTTCCGCTAGAATGCGTTCTGTAAATCGGTTTTTACTGTTTTGATGTAGTATCTTGCATTTTTGACCTGTTTGCACTCAAAACTGGGTTGAGTGACCTTCTGTGATGTTGTAACCCTGTCTTTTAGCTTCGAAATGGTGGGTCTTGCACCCTCATCCGATAATCGTAGTGCATTTGGTGCTATTACCGCAAAGTAAAGTCAAAAACTGTTTTTTTTTCAGGGCCAAAGTTAATTGCATGTCCGAAATTTCTGGTTTCCTTTAATGTTTGTATATGTTCATGGAACCCTATTGGGGTCATATTTGGCATTGGTTTATGACTCGTTATCGAGTCTCCTTGTACTTGTTTGCATGTTTTAAGGCTTGCTTTCATTCCGGTCATTTCCTAGCTAACTTTTGTACTTGTACTACTTTGAGCCTAGTGAACGGCTTTTGGGAAATGAGATGACTTTTGTGTGAGATGTTGGGACTGATTTGAGGAAATAATGAAGTCTTAATGGCTGGAAAAGTAAGAAATTTAGGGGAAGTGCTGCCCGATTTTCTAGGCCGTTTGGTTCCTTTAAGTTGGATTTGCCTTTTGGTAGAAATGAAGGGCTTTTGGGTTGTTGAACCTAGGTCTTCATGTTACCTTTTTGTTCCCAAAAATCATGTTTTGCACCCTTGCATTAGTAATTATTTGGCGCGGCATACGACTAGTAGTCGAGCCTCACATGTGCATTCTGTTTACTCGATTCTGGAAGTGAAACCTTCAATTGGTTTATTTTGATTATTTTAGGGTTTCTTGGCGATTAAGGCCAATCTGAAGTGAAAACTTTTGAAGTTGAGCCGGTGAGTGTTCCACTACCTGCTACCCGTTATGTGAAATATCTGAATATCTGAATACTTGATTTATGACTATTGAAGCCAAATACTGTTTTGATAAAATGGAGGCGAGGGTGTACTTTATCACACTCGTTCTCTGGTCTGTTCATATGCCAATTTTGAACGCGTATCTGAATCTGCTATCTGTATCTGTATCTGTTATCTGTATCTGGATCTGTATCTGTTCTGACGTCGTTTGGAAGCTTGAGTCCAACGACCTTTCTGTGACCTATGAGCTCAAATCCTGTGGCTAAGTTATTCGAGTCGGGCCGGCAAGGGCCTGGACGATTAGATAACGAACCACGGTAGTCTGTTTTGGGATCTTTGGGTATTGAGACCCTTGATTCCGGGTATACTCGAGTATTACCATTTCTGTTTCTGTTAAGGTGAGCGGGCCCGGTAAAGGGGTGTTTGGTGGACGGAATTTGGTGTAAAGTGGGGTCTACGGACGCGTTGGTTCTATATACGTTGACGGAGAGTCAACCGGCTTGGATCAAGTACTGCGCTGGAAAGCTGGCTCCTGAGAGCCACCTGTATCCTTCTGATTTGAATCATTGGTTCCTTTACTTTACATCTGGCATGTGTACCTGATTTGTGAAATGTGAAATGCCATGGTTTTACTGCTATATGTTGGGTACCTCATTGAGCGCAAGCTCACCCCTTTCTGTTCCTTTTGTTTTCCTTACAGGAAAATAAATACTTTTGGACTGGATTTGATAATTGGTTGCCGAATTGAGCTAGTTGGACATATCTTTTGTATAGCTCATTGATTTAAACCCTAAATGTACTTTTGGGTCCGTTTCTCTTTTGGATTTGGCAAACCGTACATGTATCCACTTTTGAATCACTTTGGTATGCCTTTGGGTTGTATATGCTAAATTTTGAGATGTAAATATTTGTTTGACGTTTGGTTGGGTTTTGACATGTCGGTTCCTATTCATGGCCGACTCCGATTTCGTTTTGTTTTATTTTGGGATTTTGACTTGTCTATGCGCGTTGTATGGTTCGGAACGTATTCGGTGGCTCTAATCTGAACCGTTAGTCCTGGCGAGAGCTGGGCAGGCGGTCCGCCGAGCCCTTTGGTTCGCCTTAGGGTGAGGTGGGACTGTCACAGGTATAAAATTTCCAACGGAAAACACTTGAACCAAAGACATGTCGGAATCCAACTATATAGACTAAGAAATATTATTTTCGGGATTGTTTATGTGGTTCAAAATCATCTCATATTCAAGTAGATATTATAGACTAAATGTCTTAATGAAATTCATGTCAAAGGGAGGACAAAATACCCAAGAAAACCCTAAACCACTCCTTTTTATTTGGATAAGAGTAAGTAAACATTTGGAGTTTTCAATTGAAGAATGATCATGTTTTAAGATGGAAAAACAGTCATAGTATGTGCCAAACGAAAATATACAAGTTCAAGTAGAAACTTAGCCCTCGAGCGAAAATTTGGGCAGCACGCCCTTTGTATTTACCTATTTCCCAGCCATTTATGGCTTCATTATTTTCCTCAATCAATCCCAACATTACACACAACATAAATAGCCACTCAATAGGCTCAATGTCTTATGATTACCAAATCAAGCTAGGACATGTGCGGAAATGACGTTTAGGTTGGAAAACAAAAGGCAGATTTGCTATTGCTTAGCGGAACTAACACAACTGAAGCTACACTAGTCAGATTGAGGTGCAATGTACACTGTTTCGAAGCTAAGAGAAAGGGTTACAATGTTGAAGAAGGCCACTCAGTCCAGTTTGCAATGTATCTAGGTCAAATTTACTAAAACAACCCCAGATTTTCCAGTTCGAAATTCACTGCAGAAATCAACTAGCAGTCCTGCTTTATTCACTCATATCTCAGAACACACAACTCCAATTCAGGTAATTCCAAAGCCATTTGAAAGCTAAGATACAAGGCTATAATTCTTAAGAAGACATTATCAACCAATTCGGTAATATTCCTGGTCAAACTAACCACTTACAGAGGCTGATTTTCATTTTCGGACAGAAACAGGGCAGCAGGGGTATTTCGGTCTTTTCACAGGTTACGTTGCTCCGATTAAGTTGAAATTTTGTAGGCATCTATAACATATCATTATGTACAACTTTCATGTTTTGTGCCAAGCCTAATTCGGCCTCTAACATAGGGCACTGAAACCGGACAGAACTGAAGCATACAATTCCAGAAATCTGGAATTTTGGGATTTCAAGGACAATCTCTTCATTTTCTTGATTCAATCACTACCACAACCACTTATACAAGCCTATATACATCATATACCACTCCTACAACAAGTATAAGAAGGAAATCAGTCACACCCTAGCTTACATACATCACCCCAAAATCATCACAACAACTTGTATAGCTACTAATCTAACCAAAACATGAGTTATATAACAACTTAAACAAAAAATAAAAGAACCAAAGCCATGGGTCAGACCTTATACCTCAACAAAAGGGCTTGCAAGAGTAATATTTCACCTCCTCTTGAAATTTTTGGTTCCCTTAGCTTCCCAAGTTTCCACCTAGTGAATAATCGGTTTAGTTTTCCATGGTTGCACTCAAATGGTTGGATTCAAGATGGATTGAAGGTTTTTCTCTCTTGCTCTCTCTCTCTCCCTTGCTTGGCCAAAAACAGAAAGAATGAAGGAAAATAAGCTGAAATGAAGGATAAAAGAACAAGGAAAAACAATTAATCAAAGAGCCATAGGGTGGTGACACTTGTCACCACCAAAGCCATGCAAATTTCTCTTTCTTTCCCTTGCATTTTTGGCCACAAATTTTGGCCTTATGGATGAGTATGAGGGGGGGATATTTTGCAAAAATATCAGGGGTATGTGGTGGTAAGGAAGTGGTGGTCAAGTGGTGAGTTCAATCAGTAGTGATCGATACCCGTCGGTTTGACGCGATTTCTCTTAAATCGCGTATACTAGGATTTTTAGCTTATAATCACTAACTTATTATTATCACTTCTAGTCATATAGTATTCCCTCATCCAAAAATCACTTTTATCTATCAAATTTGATCCTCACTCCGTACCGAATAATCATACTACGGGAAAACATGAAACCCTAATTCGCTCTTAACTTGGAAACGAAAAGTGAAACCCTATTTCCTAGGTTCATTTGCACCTATTGAGGAATGATTGGGTATTAGGGCCATAATAAATGAATAATTTCCAAATAAAAGGCATTTTTAAGAAAAACGTGAGGAATTTTATAATTCCAGTGATTAAAATTAGGGTTTCAATTAAAATATGAGGGATTTAAGAAAACCGCTTAGCCATAAGTAAATTAGGGTTTTTTTGATTAAAATTTTAGGGTTTCTAGTCTTTTAAAACAAAATAAGGTTTTAAATCAAACCGAAAGAAATACACTTTAGTATTTTCTTTACAAACAACCTCCTAATTTTTGGGGTATCATGGTTTATTTCTTTCTTCAGCTATATCATCAAGCGGCCGCTGCTGCAAGGGACAACCATCATCCGCTGGTTGTACTCCAATAAGTACTTTCCTTTCGCTTGACAGATACTTCAATTTTTATTTTTTTAGTCGCAACATTTAATTGTCATAAGGAGTCTCGGTCAAAGCTCGTACATGTTTCATCGTTAGATACTTTGAATATGATCAGCAACTTGGAAGTTATTTGTCTATTCAACATGTGCTTTTGACTTGTATCTCCAACACGTTACAAGACATTCCTCATGGCTGAAAATTTAATCTCAATTTTCATACCAGTCTTTTGCGTCCCAAATATTCCTATCATACATGATTTCGATCTAAACTTTGTCAACTTGCTTCTTCGTAGATAACCAAAATCGTGCTTGAAGAGGAGCTTGAAACAATTTCGGGGACTCGAGAAAAGCGCAACCAAATAGGTAATTTAATTACCAAAATTTTGTAAGACGTTCCCTTCATCATCTAATATTTTCTTTTACAAAATTCCAGCAATCATGCAAATTAAGGACTACACCACGCTATCGCCCCACATTTCATTGACGGATGAGAGGGGAGGGGTTCAATTGAAAAGTTTGTCATTATATGTGAACAAGCCAGCGATTGGCACCTTTGTTGAGTCTTTTATACCCCTTGAAGGATGCTTTCATCTCGAAGATTGGACTAGCAAGCGGACTAAAGAAGTTGTAGCACCATCGACCTTCTCCACTACGTCGAGGGAAGAAGAAGTGGTCGTATTAAACTCGTCACTTCATAATGGAGATCCAGAAATACCCAAATTCATGCTTCCATTTGTGGGATTCAATATGGACAACACTACATGGAAGATTCCTTCGTTCTTCTTTGGCGAGGCGTGCTTCACCTCTCATTATTGGGAATGGGTCGAGGACATCCTTGGAAAATATAAAGAAGTGCTCACACGTGCTGGCATATTTGAAGCCGTCTACGCGTTGAGATTCTCCTACGACCACTGTGAAAATATCTTGCGAGCTTTCTTCAAATATTGGTGTCCCTCGACAAATACACTTCATACACCCGTTGGAAAGTTATCCATCACACTTTAGGACCTTTATCGACTTGGAGGCCTTTCGATCGATGGCTCGTTCTTTGATGAAGTTGTTCCTTCAGCGCAGGAACTTCTCACTCGTGACAAAGAAGGGAAGCTACTTCTCCTTGAGAGTTGCAAGCATCTCTTTTCCGCTTACTACCACCTTTGGACGAATGACCAAGGAGTCTAGATAAAAGATTGGATCCGCTTCTGGTTCAAAGGAGAGACTAGATATAGGGCTCCTCCGAACAGGGCGAATAGAAGAAAGACCACATCTAAACCGAAAATGACTTACAACTCTTCTGGAAGCGTAGAGCCTCACGACCTTGCTGATATGAAAGATTTCAACGTCCCTTTCGACACACTGGATATCCCAAGGTCTTTAAGAAAGGAAACCTATATTGCGGCATTTATAGCATGTTGGATTTGCAAGTTCCTTCTGCCAAGCAAAAAGGTCGATCGAATTCGCCCAAGTGTCTTCAAGGTTGCATGCTTAATGGCCACAGGAAAAAGATTTTGCCTTGCAATTCCCGTTCTTGCGAGCATATATCATGGGTTGAGGGAGATCGTCCACGCCCCTAACTTTGGAGAATGTGGGGTAACTTTTCCAATCCATTACGTCTATGCTTGATTGGCCAATACTTCGATGTATATTATGAAAACAATCAAGTGAGTAGCCACCACGCGCGCATGACAAGATTTAGTGATGAGAAAATGGCAATATTTTATGGCAAATCAGAAGTTGAGGAAATCTTCAAAGAAGTGAATCCTTTGATGCTTCCCAAATTGTGTTGGATTGAGAATGAAGAAAAGGTGTTGATCGACGATGGATCCTTATCATCAAGATTCACGAGCTATTTTATCAGTCAATGGTCTTGCCACTTAACTCTACGCAAGGATAATACCTTTATTATCGAAAAATATAATCCTTGTAGGTTTAGCAGACAATTCGGCTTCTATCAGGATATTCCAAATAACTTGAAAGAGATCACTCACACTCATACTTTGGGTGAGGCTATTCAATTATGAGATTTTTCAGTTCGCACGCAGACGCAATCTCGGATGACTATACCTACACATAGGAAGCATCCATTGATCACAAAAGACTATGATGCCTGGTGGTCGACACGGTCAAATAGCGTCTCTTCAACTTCCTTTAAATTGACAGTTAAAATCCTCCAGCAGTCATCGAAGAAGGGCAAGGTTACTTCTACCAATGAGCCGATACATCACAATGGCGCCATAGAGACTGGAACAGGTTTTACTGCATCTACCTTGCAGGAAGGCAAAATGACAGGTACTTACCTAAAAAGTGTTGTCACAAAAAATAAACTTTCAAAGAATTCTCAACGGGCTCCCAAAAAGATGAATCTAGCGACTCCTGTAAAGAAGGCGCCATCCACCATTCCAAAATCTTTAACCATGACTTCCATGGGAGAAGACGTTGAAATTGAAATGTTGGACGATTACGATTCTATTAAGGTCATTGAAAAGAAGGGAGTTCAAGCTCAAGGCACCGGATCTAACTAAGGAGAAACCCATACATTGGCGAGCGGCAGTAGCAGTCAAGATCTTCATTGGAACCGATCAAAGAAGATGACATCTTCTGATTTGGAGGAGGTTTTCTTTACACTACCGTCGGTTGGAGTATTGCCACTTAAGGTAATCATCTCTCCTTTTTTTCTTTTTCTTTTTTTTGTAACCTTTTTTTTTAACTCTCGTAATATTTTTCTTTTTTTTTCAGCCCCCATTTCTTGAATTCCATGAAAAAGATATTGGAATCAATTCACCAATTGAACTTGAAACTGATGCTACAATTTCAAACAAGAAAAGTGACAAAGTCGTTATCAGCATTCCAAAACAACTTGCCCCAGTGGAGGTACCTCATCAATACATAAGAAGAAGTTGACTAGTTCACACGAAATTCGAAAAAGACCTACGGTAGCATCGGTCTCAGAATTTCATGGCCAAAAATTGATCCAGGAGCATCAAAGAAAGTACTTGCAGAGTTTGTGGATGAATTTTCACGGACAGATTCTTGACACTCCTGTTGAGCAAATCTCTTCTTTAAAAGAGTGTGCAGATGAAATTATTGCAGAAATCACAAAGACGGATCCCACCAATGGTCTTCCTTTAAAAGACTACTTGATAGAATTATTTGTCAAAGCAGAGACGTATGATATTTTGGCATCTTCATCATAGAAAAAGATGAATAGAGAAACACATGCAAAACTCCGTTCCAAAGTGACCGTCCAGCTTGGAAAAGCCAAAACAAAGGAAGAAGAACTAACTTGTCATCTGTAAAATCTGGAAGAAAAGTTACAATCTATTGAAGATAGGAAGAAAGTTCTTCAATAGGAACTTATTGAGTTGGAGAGACAAGGCATGGAAATCAGCTCAACTATCGATGAAAGCCATGAAACTTTCAAGGAAATCCAGACTGAGATAAGCCAAGCGCATGATGAGCTCTCTTCTCTTAAAAATACTAGCATCTTGACTGATGACGCAGTGAAGGAACTTGAAAACATGAAGTCTACACTTGAATCATGTAAAATAGCTGTGGTGGACTACAAATTTGACATTTAGACTTTCCACCATGTCTTTTTTTTAATTCCTTTTTCATTCTCTTTTTTTTATGTAATGAAATTTTTTTTATATGAATAATAAAATATTTTTCGTTCCTTATCTCTTGTTATTATTTTTTTTAAGAGAAAAGAACTTGTAAATTTAGCATTTTATCTTCAAAGAAAAGAAGAGACTTTTGTTTTACAAGGAAAAAAAGGGCTTGATTTAGGAGGTGTAACTGAACTTAGAAGTTGCCCTCCAAACTGCCTACGTATCCCAACAAGGGAATCAAGTCACACATAGTTCCTGTCGTTCACATTTTAACCTT
The DNA here is from genome assembly GCF_003713205.1 of Coffea eugenioides. Lineage (NCBI taxonomy): Eukaryota > Viridiplantae > Streptophyta > Magnoliopsida > Gentianales > Rubiaceae > Coffea > Coffea eugenioides. The sequence goes on along the minus strand of NC_040042.1, from coordinate 17,795,603 downwards.
ATGCGGGTCAGGAGTATTTATTTGTTTACTACTTTAGATTTGGTGGAGTGTTTTAGCAGTTTAACCACATACTACACTATTGGTGGGTGCCATCCGTAGTTTTACCTCATGCGGGCCAGGAGCAACATGCTGTTCCGATTATGCATAGTATCTTTTTAGGTATTTGCCGTTGATGAGGCCAACCCTTAATCCATCATCAGCAACCAATTTATATGAACCATTCGTATACACTTCTCAAACAACATATGGACCATCCCACTTAGGAGTAAACTTCATTTGTCCGCCATGAGTGAGAATGATTGGTCTCCGAATGGCGAACACTAACTCTCCAATTTGAAAAGAGCGAGGTCGAACATGCTTATTGAATGCTTTTGAAAGGCGAGCCTGATAGCATTCAATCCGTTGCTGAGCTTCCAATCTCTTTTCGTCGAGTGCATCTAACTCCTCAAGGCGAAGACAAACATTATCTTCTTCACTAAACCCTTCTTGAATCGCAATTTTTAGCGAAAGTATTTGACACTCAAGTGGAAGAATAGCTTCAACACCATAAACAAGTGCGTATGGGGTTGCTTGCGTGGGATTTCGAAAAGCAGTTCTGTATACTCAAAGAGCTTCTCTAATTCGAAAATGCCAATCCCTTTTTGATTTATCTACGATTTTCTTCAACAGATTACATAATTTCTTGTTGAATGCTTCAGCGAGTCCATTTGCAGCAGCATAGTACATGGAAGAGTTGTATTGTTTAAAATGAAACTTTTCGCAAAGCTTGTTCACTACCACATTACAAAAAGATTTACCATTATCGGTGATGATATAACGTGGGACTCCATACCAATAAATGATGTGCAACCGAATGAAATCTACTACATTCTCCTTTTTGACCTCTCTTAGAGGAACTGTTTCAGCCCACTTTGAGAAGTAATCTGTCGTCGCCAAAATAAAAATGTGTCCGCCAGAAGACTTTGGAAGTGGTTCAACTATATCCAAATCCCAAGTATCGAACGGCCAAGAAGCCACAGTTGGGTGCAATGGCTCAGGAGGTTGATGGATGAAATTGACAAGCTTGACATCTTCTAGCAAAGTCGATGCAGTCCTTCACCATCGTTGGTCAATAGTATCCCATTCTTTTAATACGAAAATGTAACTTCGGACCAGATTGATGTGCACCACATATCCCAGAGTGGGCCTCCTCCATTGCTTGCATGGCCTCATCTTCTCCAAAACATCGTAGAAACACTCCATCAAATGATTTTCGGTACAGCGTTTCTTTGTAGTAAATGAAGCGTGGCGCTCGACGACGTATATCAACCCTACCCTTTTCTTGGGATCTTCTGGTAACTTTCCATGATTAAGGTAATCAACGATGAGATGACGCCAATCCTCCGTTTCTATCTCATGGACAAAAATATGATAAGCATTTTCTTCTCCACCGTCATCTTCTTCGTCAAACATCGAAGGTATGATCCAATTTTGACATATTAAAATTTGATTTCGATGAGAAGGTAGAGTGATCATGGACGCCAACCTTGCCAAAGAATCAGCTTGTTGGTTGAAATTCCTTAGAATATGCTCTATAGTGACATTGTCTAAATATCCCATGAGTTGTCTTGCATACTTATAATATGGGATCAATTTAGGTTTCTTGACATCATAAACACCAAGAAGTTGATTTACCACTAATTTTGAATCACCATACACTCTAAGATGCAATTGTTTCATGTCTACAGCCGTTTCCAGCTCAAGAATTAACGCTTGATGTTCGGCCATATTATTTGAACACCGGCGTGTTAAAGTGAAAGAGTACGGCAAAATATCTGTTTCAGGAGTATAAAAGACAATTCCCGCACCAGCTCCATCATGGTGAGTAGCTCCAACGAAATACATCGACCATGGAAATTCGACCACAAACACTTCTTCATCGAGAGTTCATCAGTCAACTCCCACTCGGTAGGCATGGGATGATCGGCTAGAAAGTCTGCCAATACTTGTCCTTTGACAGCCTTCACAGGTACGTAAATAATTTCAAACTGTTGAAATTGAAGGTACCATCTCGCAAGTCGGTCAGATAGTACAGGTTTTGCCATGACATATTTAATGGGATTGGACTTGGATATAAGTCGGACAGTGTGTGTTTGAAAATAATGTTTCAACTTCTGAATGGCAAATATAAGTGCCAAACACAACTTCTCGATGGGTGTGTAATTCAACTCATTAGATGTCATCATCCGACTCAAGTAATACAATGCATTCTCCTTACCTTCATCATTTTCTTGAGCAAGTAAGACCGCTCTTGGGTGGAAATATAGAGGATCAATGATTTTCCTGGAATTGGCGCAGCTAACGTAGGGGGATTTATGAGGTACGTTTTAATGCTTGTAAAAGCATTTCTACAAGTTTCATCCCACTCGAAAGGTACTCCTTTTTTCATTAGTCGACTGAAAGGTTGACATCGTCCAGCCAAATTAGAGATGAACCTCCGGATGTAAGCCAATCTTCCTTGAAGGCTTTTCAATTCATTGATATTTCGTGGTTTAGGCATGTTCACAATGGCATCAATTTTAGATCAATCGACCTCTATTCCCCGTTGATGAACGTTGAAACCAAGAAACTTGCCAAAAGTGACCCCAAATGCGCACTTCAAAGGATTCATTTTCAGTTGGTATTTTCGAAGGCATTGAAAAACTCTTCGAAGGTCTTGAATATGATATTCTCATATCTTTGATTTTACCACCAGATCGTCAATGTAGCACTCCACATTTCTATGAAACATATCATCGAAAATTCTTTGCATTGCCCTTTAATATGTCGCTCCAGCATTTTTCAAACCAAACAGCATCACTTTATAGCAACAAATTCCCTTGGAAGTGCGAAAGGCAGTGAGCTTCTCGTCCTCGGTTGCCAGGCATATTTGCTTGTAGCCAAACGATCCATCGAGAAAAGATAATGTTTCATGTCCTGTTGTAGCATCTACTGTTAATTCTGTGATGGGGAGCAGAAAATCATCCTTGGGGCAAGCCTCATTTAAATCTCGAAAATCAACAAAAATTCGGATTTGCCCATTTTTCTTCCTTACAGGGACGATGCTTGAAATTCATGCTGGATATTTCACTTCCCGTATGAATCCAGTCTCAATCAATCTATTTATCTCATTTTCTATCAGAGAAATTAATTCGGGTCGAAAGCGTCTTTGAGTTTGCTTGACAGGTTTTGTTCCTCGCTTGATAGACAAATTACAAATAGCGATCTTTGGATCCAAACCAAGCATTTCTGAGTAATTCCAGGCAAAGACATCTTTGAATTTGAACAGCAAATCAACATATTCTTTCTCTTCTTCAGGCGTTATACAAGAACTTATGTAAATTGGACGAGGGTCGTCACTTGTGCCAAGATTAATCTCTTTTAACATATCAACTGTATTTTTTACTCCTTGTTCAAATTCAAGGGGAGCGTCATCTGCATTTTCCTCTTCTTCTTCAGGATCACTGATCGTAATATGATAGTAGGAAGCAATACTTTCTTGATCTTGTTTTTCAAAGATGGTTTCGATCCTTACGTTAAACAAGTTTCCATAATGCATAAAGAAATTGAAAACTCGTTTTCTCGGATCATTCTTCTTCATTGGAGTGAGATTTTCTTTCTTGATAACTTGGTACTCTTGTTTTTTGCTGTCTAATCTCTCATGGACGGGCGATTTTAAATTCTTCAATTGCGGGTCCAGTCTATCAAATGTAGAAGTGCGTTTTGACTTATTTCTCAATGTATCGAAAACGGATCTCTTTCGGCTTGTGACCTCCATTTCTTCGTTCACATAGTTACAACTTGCCCTTTTGATCATTATACGCACAGGAGAGAGCGGTTGATAACCAAGATCCATCGATGAATTTTCAACGTTATAACCTCTTTCTTTCAACATTTTTTGCGTAGGCGTCAATCCATGAGTCTTCTCGCCAGTCACTTCAGGAGGGAGTTTGTCCAATGCATTCTTCTCATTTGGGTTATAACCTGCCTTAGCAAAAAGCCTATATGCATTTGGATCAAAACCTTCTTGAGTTCGATTAGTTGGTAGTGGGTCATGTTCCACTGCCAGTTCTTCTTTGGGACGGACAAACCCTTGCAAACTCGCTTTCTTACTTTTAACAGGCTCTATTTTAGTAAGCGGAACATTTAATGTGTCATTCCTGATAAAAGAAAATTGACCTTCTTCTCTCTTTGATCTTGGAATATAACGCATAATGGGTACTTTGAAATCTTGACCTTCTTCCTTTGCTGACTCTTTTCTTTTTGCTTCTTTTTGAAAATAAAATTTGGCATCAGCAAAGTGAGTCTCAGCCTCAGTGAACGGTTTATCATCGGCAACAACTTTCTTAACTATACCGTCTCGACAATACTTGAAACATTAATGAAGGGTAGACGGTCTAATTTCATTCTCATAAATCCAGGGTCTTCCCAAAAGCATGTTATAAGAGGTTTTGGTGTCAATAATATGGAATAACACACTTGAAAACAACTCACCAATGAGCAATTCAAGCCTTATTAGGCCAATTGCTCTTTGCCCCCCTTGGTTAAATCCTTGGATCATGAGGCAGCTCTGGGAGAGCTCATCGCTTGAGATTTTCAGTTCTTTCATAGCACGTACGGACATGATATTGACAGCAGATCTCCCATCAATGAGTATCCGATTCATCTTCTGTTCTCGGACATATGCACTAACAAACAAAGGTCGATTGTGGGTTTTGAACTCAACAGTTAAACCGTCATCATAAAAAATGATAGTCGTTGCACAATCCACTGGTGGTTTATCATCGATTTTGAGTTTTTTCTCAAATTTAGTGCCAATTTGTGTGACTTGAGGATTTTCAGCTTTGATGACATGACAAGAAGTAGAATTATCACCATCGTCACTTAAATACCCCTTGGGCATAAATTCTCTCAGTGTCACAAGTTGTCGAACCTCTTGAAGGAGCGAATGATTTGAAGAGACTGGTGTTACGGCCACTCCTTTTTGTTTCTTTGTTGCATTTCATTGTTTCATTGTTACTTTAGCCTTTGTCAAACAAATGCTTTTCAAAAAGATGTACTCCTTTATCTTTGGTTTGCGAGTCTCCTTTCGAGTGACTAAAGTCCATCATTCATTATTATCTTCAATAACATCTTCAATTGAAGATTTTTCAAGTTCCCTTTTACAGACAGAGCACTGTTTGGTGTGGATAGAACTTCTATCGGACAACACACAGACCCAAACATTATTGTTGCTTGGTTTGCCGATACTTTATCCTCCTCGAGGAGGATTTTTCCTTGACGGGCTAATTTCATAATTTTGTCCTTAAAGACAAAGCATTTTATGAGAGGGTGGCCAATCAGGCGATGATAACAGCAATAATTTGAATCATTGACTTGACCGGCTTCCTCTGGGTGCTTCATTTGGGGAAGTTCAAGGAGTTTCTCCTTGAAAATATCATCAAACATCCCTTGTAAATCAGATTTAAGGAATGGATATTCTTTTTCTGGCATCTCTTTTAAAATGGGTCTTCTTATCGACTTGTTTTGGGAAGAGTCTAACCTTTCGGTGACCTTTCGGCTCACCTTGGTAGCAATCTTCATGGGAGCTGTATTTATTGCCATAGACTCTTTATTACTGAGTCTTGAAGAAAGCTTGCCCCCTTATTTATTTTCTTGTCTTTCATTACTTTGACGAGGCTGTTGTACTCGCAGAGCTTGAATAGGAAACCCATCAGTTGCATTGGCTGTGATACTCAATTTCATATCGTGAGTGCGAGTAGCTAATTCTTCAAATGTGTTTGGACGTATGCCTTGTAGAATGTAACTTAAACTCCAATGCATTCCTCGGATGCACATTTCTATGGCGGAGGGTTCAGACAGTCTATCTTTGTAGTTAAGACTCAGACTTCTCCACCTATCGATGTAGTTGACCACAGGTTCATCCTTCCATTGGTGAGTGTTAGTCAACTCCAGCATACAACGGTTCTTCTAGTGCTGTAGAAGCGATTCAAGAACTCTTGTTCCAGCTGTTCCCAACTGTCGATGGACCCCGGTATGAGATCGGTGTACCAATCAAATGCGTTGCCTTTCAAGGACCGAACAAACTGTTTGACTAGCAGGTTACCATAGGTCCCAACATTATTGCAGGTTTCGATGAAATGGGTCACATGTTGTTTTGGACTGCCTTTTCCATCGAACTGTTGAAACTTAGGTGGTTGATATCCAGCAGGCATTGCTAGGTTGTCAATTCTAGCCGTGTAAGGCTTAGAGTAGGTAAAGGTTGACTTTGAACCGCCCTCCTTTTTGTCTTTAATCATGTTTTCAACAAGTTCCTTCAGTTGTTCTACGGGAATAGTTCTTTCGGCGGTCACATATACTTCTTTCACCTTGTCCTTGCCTTTAGAGGAGAAAATTTCACCATCTTGGTGCTCCTTAGGGTTCATCTGGCTTCTTTCAGGAACGTGATCTTTCTAGGTGAGCAATTGAGCGATAAGAGCATCTTGGTCCTTGATGTGTTTCATCATGGTTTCCATCATCTTAGACATGTACGAAACTTGTTCTTCGAGACTTAAAGTGTTTGTCATCATAACAGGCATTGCAGCAGAAGAGACAGTGGGATCTTCAATAAAAAATTTTGATTGAAGAGTTTCATGGAAAGAGGCTGATCCGGTGCTTGATGAATCATCATCATGCTTAGAAAATTTGGATTCGGATCTAAATTCGAGCATGGCAAGAGCCTTCTCAATCGAGGCAGGAACGTCTTCGATTCCCACCGTGGAAGAATAGCTCATTAGTGATGTTGAACCAAAGACGGGAGTTGATGCCGATGGAGCTTCCATACTACTTTGGGTGGAGACTCTCATCATACTCCTTGTCACAGGACCAATAGCGCGGGTATTGACGGCGACATGTGCAGGTTCCTAAACAAGCTTAGCATCAGTAGCCTTGGAAAGTGCAATCATGATTTTGTTGCTCTTTGGTGCCATTGATGATGTATGTAGTTGAATATTCGAAGAGAAGAGATGGAAGGCAGAGATGGTCCCACCGGGCGTGACAAAAATTTGTACACGATTAAAATTTCAAGTCTGCAAAACGACAAGAAAAATACACGACAAATATATGATATATAAATTTAGAAAAATATGTAGGTACAATCTCTGGAATTTTCTCGAACTTATAGAGAGCTTCCTTCGATTCTTCTCCTCCAATGCCAATCCAAAGGCTTCGCAGTTTATTCTTGGACCTACCACCGATTCCTTCAAATCTTGATATGGAAGATTTGAAGAATTTTAGAAGATATTTGAAGACTCAAGTGTTGATATATGGAAGACTTTGAGAGGTTGAAGATCCAGACCCTTGTAACTTGGAGCTTCAATACTTGAGTGTATGAGATACCTCTTGGTGTGTGGTGTCTTTGGCTTGGTAGAGAAACTGTAAGAACCCTGAAAATATATATACAAATATCATTGCATATTATATTTGCACTTCTAATTCTTTAATAAATTTTAGTATTTAATCTAATTATTTTTAAATAACTACGTAAAAATAATTTTCATGTGTAAAATAATATAATTTGTGCTAAACTATTAAATTCCTGGGCTTTATTATATTAAATTAATATTTCGAAGGTAAATTATTTCGTTTATTTAATAATTAATTTCTCCGAATCCCGTTAGCTAAACTTTAATCGTTAATAATGTTCAAGATTAATAGGAACCTTAGTACTAAGATGCAATCGATAAACTTTAGATAAAATCGATATAAGTATACCAAGTATACTTAGGACGTTAAAATCTCGATAGTTTAATTTTTGCGAAACGAGTATACTAGTAGGCATTCAAATTGCGTTCGGGGTAAATTTTGGAATTAGAGTAGGATTGAGGACTTGAGTGAAAATTTAGATGAAATGTGAAAAGACCAAATTGGCCCTCCACAATTTCGGAAGAATTACCATGCAACCATCCGAGCTCCATTGGCCACTTTTCAAATCAGAACATTTCCATTCTCTGCCGGACTGCATTTCCTTTTATCCTCTCATGCACTCAACCTCCCTCAAAATCGCAACTCCATTCCACCATTTCACCTCAGACCACAACAACATTCCACTTCATTCCTTTACCTCGTTAATATCGACCGAGAGAGAGAGAGAGCCACCTTCTGCAACCGAGAGTAAGAAGAAAAAAAAACTGTGAGCTGCAACCTGTTCTGGTTCTGTCCGGGAGTTGAAGGAAGAAAGGGAGAGGCCGTGCATGAGTTCTTTCTGCACCTTCACCTCCACCAGCTGCAGCCATTTCATCAGTTCCAACCGTAACACCATTCCAGCTGCAACCAGAAAACCAGAACCAAACCATCGCGTGCGTGAGCCAGCCAAGAGGAGAGGAAGGAAACTTCAGTATCTGTCACGTGAGTGAGCTTCCAGTAGAGGTAATTTCTGGACGGAAAGCAGTAGATTACAGGTAGATTAAGCTGATTAAGGACTTGCATGTGAAGCTGATGCATTCGGATGATGAAATCAAAGCATAAGAAAATTGGATTCGAAGGAAATGGAATTACCGAGAAGCTGAAACGAGAATGCAGCTTTAATTTTGTTTCTCTGGAGTAATCTGAGCATATAGATGTGATTAACTAACTAAGAACAAGATGTTTAAGCTCTGTATGAAGCTAACTGGTTGGATTAAGCTAGAAAAAAAATGAAATGAAATCTGCTTGCATGCAAGCTTAGCCGAGAAGAATGGAACAAATTCTGATTTGATTGGGGAATGTGGATGACAACCGAATCTGATTTTGGACTAGAAATGTTAATTAATTAGGTAAGTAGTTGCATGACAGATTTGAGAGCAAAATACAAAGTTTAGCCGAAGGAAAAATTTGGATTATGACTAACTAAGTGCTGGAAGATTTCTGTGATTGCCGAGGCAATGAAGCTGGAAATTTCAGTTTTAAATTGGTAATCTGTATGTCCTGAGCTTAAAACTGTGATTAGCTAGTTATTAACAAGATAACTAAGCTCTGCCTGCAGTTGTTTTGGTTGGTTTAAAACAGAAAAAAAATAATAATAAAAGAAAATCTGTTACATGCATGTTCATCCGAAACTAGCTGAACAGAATCACTGGAAATTTTGAGGTTTGCAGCTGTTATTCGAATTTAACCTCGAACTGGGAATGTTTATTAGCTAACTACGTGTTTGCATGTCAAAATGGAGGACTTAAAACACTGGTTTGGCCGAGTAAAACCCGGATCAGTGATGGTCTAAGCTGCTGGAAATTTTTCCAGAGTAGCCGAGTAAGGAAGAAAAGAATTTTCCAGTTTTCTTTGGCCAAATTGGTTGGGACTTTTGGTGGAATAATTTGCTGGAACTATCTGTCACTTGACTCATTTCATGTCAAACAAAATGCATGTTAAGCGTTTAGTGTTTAAAGCAAGTTAAGGATGGAAACCTTGTTGAAAATTCTGAAGTATCTTTGCTGGAAATCTGTACGTGGTTGCTAGCCGTACTAGCTCAAGCTTCTAATGAGTTTATTTTCTGGACTCGTGTATTATTTGCTTTAGTTTAAGTTGAGCAGGTTATGAGCTATATGTTTAGAGTATCAAGCAAGTAAAAGATGGAGAGTTATTAGATATTTTGAATTGACACTTGCTGGAATTTTCCTGACTTCCAAAGCAAGAGAGAAATTCATGAACTTCTTGAGTTAATTGATTGTAAACTAGCCGTGACTTAATTTTTTTTATATACTCGAGTTAAAATTTCTGCTGTTCGTAGCAAGGGATGGTAGCTTGATACCAAGAGCTAATGATTGATGAAACTCTTGGCCATTTGAGTAGTTTTTGCAAAACTTAATTCTAATAAAGCGTTCAAGTAGCTGACTAAAATGTGCTTGGAAGTTTCCTGGTTTGCACTTTGGAATGTCTTGATACTTTGGACTTCCTTTGGTTGATTTTGATTAGAATTGAATCTGTTGAGACCTAGGGCTAATGATTGATGAAGCCCTAGTGAAATTGATGTTTGAATTGTGTTTTTGCTATATTGGTGACTTGGAATATAATGTGCAAATGAATTGGAATCGTGAAGTCCGTTTTGGTCCCTTGAATTCGAATACTTTTAAATCAAGCTTTGTGGGAATATTTTGCCTTAATATCAAGTTATATACATTGAGTATAGTACGTTAATATTAAAATCTAGATATCGGGACTTTTAAAACCTTGCCGATTTGTTAATTCTTTTCTTTATTTAAACTAGTGTTTCACCTTTAATAAATAATATCATTAACTTCCAAACTTTAAGTTTTTCACAAAATTATCCTTGACCAATTGTTTTAAAGGAAATTTGTTAAAAACATTAGATTTGAATAATTTCAAATAAAAGACAAAGGGAACTTGTTCGGCAAGAAAACTTGTTTGAATTAATTTGGTTCTAGTTTGCCCTCTAGAAGGGAAATACCTTTAAAGAAACCATATGAAATATTTTATTTCTTTACTAGCCTTAATTCCAAGGGAACTATTGATTTGTTTCGAGAAATTAAATTAGTTTTATACAAGATAACCTTTTATATATAAAACAAGGGTTTGTTTAGTAAAACTTATAGTTTTAAAACTTGGATTTCTAGGGTGTAGCGAGGACGTGGACTTCGATTCCCAGCTTGACTGGTGACTTCACTCTTGGTGAGTGTCCCTGCTTGTTCCACGCCTACTTGATTAAAATGCTTTCTTGACTTGATATGTGATAATCGGAAAATGGTTTTTCTGATCCATTGAAGTGGGCAGTGTGTACTTTATCGCACTAGTTCTTTCGAATGGTGACTTGCTTGAAATATTTTCGTGAAATAGCTTGCTTGCACTTGCTAAGCATTGAGTAGGGGAATGTACCACACCTGAGGGTGGGAGGGCCTCTTATCCTATCTCAAGTACTAAATCACCAGGCAGGGGAATGTACCACACCTTAAGGGTGGGAGGGCCTCTTATCCTGACCTGGTAACCTCGTGTTGTGACGTCGTTGGGTGAATCCCTCGACTAGTTTATAAAAAGGTATACTCGAGTATTACCACTCTCGTGTTTGGCGTTCGGGCCCGGTAAAGGGGTATGATTGGTGGCCGGAGTTAAGAAAAATAAGAAGATCTACGTGGACCTTAGGTAGTGAGAGTTGACGGAGGGTCAACTACGGTAAATTTTGATCAAGCGTGGAGAATGGCTCCCGGGAGCCCTGTATCCTATCTTGTGCTGTTATACGCTTTCCTAATTGTTTAATTTGTGAAATTGTTACTCGCTGTTTGATTTACGTAATTGCATGTTTTGGGGCACCACTGAGCTTTAGCTCACCCCACGTTCATTTGTTTTCCTTGACAGGTCCTGGCACTTGAGCAAGACTTGAAATCTAATTTCACTTTTATGCATGTAGTTTGAGTTAAACATTGTATCTTCTATTTTGGTTTGCCACTTGAAGCTGGAAAATGTGTAAACCCTAATTTTGTCATTTGGCTGGTGTGTATATATTTTTGTTGTGTAAAATTATATGTTTTTGGGATGGTATGGCTTTAATCCTTGTAAGTAACGCGTGAAGTGTTTAAGAGCCGTCGATTGGCTATCTTATAAATGTTGTTATCTTTGAAGTTAATGAGGATTTAGTTATCAGTCTATCTGGAAGGAAACGGTGTTGTAACAGCTTAGTTTATTCTTCGGAAGGATTTGGGCTAGATTGTTTGCGTGAGTCCTGGCGAGAGTTAGGCAGACGGCCCGCCAACCCTCTGATTCGCCTTAGGGGAAAGTGGGGTCGCCACAGAAACTCCTATTTATAGCCGTAGTAAGAGGTAGAGGTTGAAAGCATGTATACCACTCTACTGGCCTTGCAAGACACGCAGTCACATCAGGACTGTGCCAACTCAAATATTATCTCTTTATTTTATATTTACTAATAAAGAGATAATACCAATAAGTAATTCCTTGATTGGTCGAACTTGTAGGGACACGTGACGTGGTGCCATTTGATTGATTGGACAAGCTATTGCAGTATATAAGAAGTATATATAGATTAAACGACTCTAAATATTATCTCTTTAATAAGAAATAAATATTTAGATATCTGTCCAAAATTCTATCAAGTCATATAGACATGTGACATGATATGATTTGGTTGGTGGAGATAACCCTGCAGTTTGAATTGATTTGGAACACCTCCACATGCTACGGGGCGAAATATAATTGGCCATTTAATATCCAATTTTCCAAGTGTACATGATATATGGTAATATCCAATTGGATAAAAATAATTTATAGATCAATGGTAATTTTTTGGGATTTAATTAAAATTCCATTGTCTACAATTTATAACTGTGTTAGCAAAACTAACCGTTGACTTTTCTAGAGAAAGAATTGTATATGGTTGTGGTTGAGAGGGCAAAGTGTAATTACTACACCAATACGAGGGGGTCAAAGTGTTATTAACTCATTTTTTAATTGTATAAATTAACTATGCTTAGTAAATTTTTTTTCCTTACACGCAATGTTGGACAGTTAATAATATGCAATTCGTTGCTCTCTTATATTTATAATAAAATTTCTCTTTTCTGAAGGTAATATCTCTTTGCAATTACTGCACTTAAGTTTGAAAACATGCAAACTTGTATTGTAATTTATGATTTTAACTTACTTCTTTGGTTTTTATTTTGTTGAAATCTAACAAAATGGGAAGATGAAAAACTTGAATCTAGTATTGGTGTAGCTATAACACTTAGGCATGTTTGATAACCTAATTGAGCATTTAAATTTAATGGATTTAGATCTTAACATGTTCAAATATGTTTAATAATCAAAACTAAAATATTTGAATTAATTAAATGACACTGAATTTTCTAGACAAAATTTGCTTCAAAAAATAAGTAATGAACTATTCACGTATCATTAAACGTGTGATATATAGTCAAATGTATCAAATTTAGTATTTAGTAATTCAATAACTTAATAAATTCTGATTTCAGTTATTAAGTTTCATTTTTATCAAATGCAACCTTAGTAAAATTATTGAATGAACATAACCGAAAGATTCTTCTAGTTGACTAAACTCTTTAGTATGCTTTAACACATTTCAAAAGCTTGATGATGACAAGCCTCGCTATGGGCCCAATGGGTCTCTCCCAAAAATCTGATAACCACAAATTTTGTTGGGTAGTAAGTCACAAATACAAATGGATCTGTCACCAATTTTAGGCTACCAACCATTCAATTTCAGTGGAAGAATTACTGGGCCTGATTTCAATTTGCCACGTATAAGTCCAAAATTAGTCCCATCCATTCTTTCCACGAAATTTATGTAGTTGTCCACATTTAAGAAGTCCAATCACTCTGAAGGTAATGTCCAAGAAGATTTGGGAGCCTTACAAATTTTTCCGAAGGTAAAAATTTCTTTACCTATTCCAGTTCTATCATTTTAATTTTTTTTTATAAATATACTTTCATTCTCTTATAATTCTTTTTATTATATTATTTTCTATGCATTTTCCCCATCACATAAAAAAAGCATAAATTTCTACTCAAACTCCCGGTCCTCAAGGTCTGACCATAGTTAATTTTGTACTAGTTATCCAACAAGAACTTTTCTAAAGCAGAACTTCATCCAAGATCCTACGGCCTTGCATTTTCTGGTGTTCATGTATGTCAATTTCCTTCACAATCTTTAGATATACTTCATTTAATTGCATCTCCATGGATTTTAACAAAGTTGACTTTAAGCCTAATCAATTAACATATTTTAATTTTGAGCAAGCGTATACACATCTCTATATATATCTATAAAGCATGAGGAGGGTTTCATGTTAAAATTTTGTGTCATCTTTTGATTTTCTAATTGTAGCCTCATCAAAGACAAAAATTACTAAAGATAATTACTTTAGTAATTTCTAATAACTTCCACTTCCAATAACTTCTATTTTTTTTTATTTGTTTGCCAAAAGAACCATAACTTCTTTTCTTTTCTTTTCTTTTTATGCCCAAAAAGGGAAAAAACTTCTAATAACTTCCATTAGTTGGTTTTCATAAAAACAACCTAATTTTTTCTTAATTTGCACACTCATAGTTCACCCAAGTTGCTTCATATATCATATATGTAGAATGTTTTTTAGGTTTATATGAATTATCCCATAGCTACCACCTGTCAAATCAAAATGCTCATATAAATCAAGACATGTCCAAAAATTTTTTAATCATTTCGATTTTTCCATGTACAAGATCTACAGAATAAAAATATTTACTTGCTAATCTTTAGAGTAACACCTTCAGATCTCTACAGATTAATAGTCATATCCACAGTACAAGATACTCAACTTTTACCTATGTAAGAAGATACTTTTTCAAATTTTAGTTAATTTACAAATCATTCCCACGACCAATGTTTTGAAATCAAATCTGATCAGTTGGTTCGAACGGTCAGACTGCCAATCAATTATGGCTCCGATCTAATTCATATTTTGACTCGACTAGGGCTAAAAACCAATCAAAAACTGTATGAACCATGTGAATCATGCAAATCAAAATGAATCGTGAATTGGTGATTGTATGGCTTTGTCAATTAAACTGGAAAAGAAAAAAGAAAAAATAGTATTTTAGAGCCATAAAGACTGATTCCTAAAATTTATCTTTGAAGGCCCAAGTTCTTTGGAATATTTACATTTTTATCAATTGATGTCTTATATTAGTCGAATGTCTTATGTTTTGCACATATTTTTATGTATTTTATTATTTTTTAAAATTATTGAATAGGAGTTGAATCAATCAGATTGATTGAACCGCAATCCAGATATCTCACCAGTCACTTACCAATTCGAGGATTAAAACCTATGTTTTCAAACTCGGACTGGGTATTGTCTCGGCCGAACTCAGGGGTCAATGGGTTCAATCGGGTTTAATCCGGGGTCAAATCGAATGACGTCATAAATATATATTAATATATATAATAAAAAATAATATAGAAAAGTGTCCCTTAAATTAGTGGTTTACTACTTTATATGGTTCTTTGATGAATTTAGATTTAACCCAAAAGGACTCTAGTTGAATAACTTTAAAAGTTATAAGTAGAAATGTAGTTTAGAAAATATGATGGGTTAATTTTACATTTTGCTAAAATTATAAAGGGTCAAAATATAAATAGCGAAACATTTAGGGTTTTCAAAGTAAATAAATGTCAAACCTAATTAGGAACTCCCATTTTCTTTGTTGCGCTGTCACTTGCTTTCCCATTTTTTACTTTCTTTTGTTTCTTCTTCTCCTTCTTCCTTTAGGCTACACCAATGACCAACTCTTCCTCTCTTCTTTTATATCATACAATAAACTCACATGAATGTTCTCTCCTTTCTTCATTGTTTTTTTTTTCCCTCTTCTCTCTTCTCTTCTCTTTTTTGCTCATTTCTTTTTTTTTCCTCTTTATCCTAAATCCAAATCAACTCTCTCTATCGCTTCTGTGTGTTTGTTCATCTCATGCATGGCGAATTAGGATCCAGTTGGGAATTAGGACACGAGAACTTCATGCATATTTGGTCAAACTTTTGGGTTTTGGAAAGTGAAGGTTAGCTAAGGAGGTTTGACATGAAGGGGCTTTCAAATCGAAGTACTGCAGCACTAGGTTTCTTTTCATCTTGGCAAAACTAGTCAAAGCATCCGTCTTATTCCAACGCAAAGGAAAAAAAACTGGGTTTTGTTTGGTTTCATCAATTCTTGGTCAAATCCAATTTTTTATCGGATTTGATCGAATTTTTTAAAGATGATTTTTTAAAGTAATTCAGACCGCTCGGACTAAACAGTTGTCCCGTCCGAGTTTAAAAACATAGATTAAAACATAACAATCCCATCTGTCTATTAGTGATAGCTCCATCCTAAACTTCGATTGAATGAAGTCCTTCTGAACTGGAATCATGAATTGGATTCGAACCAAAAAGTAAAAGATGCTCGCAAGTCTCCCTGCAGCAGGTTATGACATAAAGGGGAAGTTTTATTAAGTTATGACTACCGTCCGGTTGGATGGGAATTCTTAGAGTTGACTTATCAGTCAGAGAAATCCCATGGGAAATGGTGCTTAGAATGGAAGGCAAGCAAACGAGGTCAGTGTCCGAAAGTCAAACGTGAATCCAGATCAATTACGTACAGAAGAAAATACTTGAAACCTGCCTAAAATGCCTGTCATAGAGTGATGGCTGAATTCGGTCTAAATCCACATACTCTGCCGTCTGCTTTGGCCAAATCATTTAATCGTTCACCTTTGAGATCTTAAATTTAGACTTTTACTGGATCTCTGTAGAAAGGAACAAAAAAGGGAAAAAAGGGGGAAAGAAACTAGAAGTCTTTTATTCATTGAATCTTTTCTTTTTATTCAACCCTTTTCGGGATGGATTGTTTACTTTTTTTTGCGAAGTTGGAGCTTGTGACAATTTACTTTTGGTACAAAGTAAGTTATGGATTAATCTTCATCTCATAGCATATATAAAGTTGTATTTTGCATTTGGAATTAATAATCAAGCAAAGAGATGTCTTTACTCAAACAGTCGTATTTTCTTCAAAAAAAAAAATGTTGTACAATAAAATTGTCAAGTTTTTCTATGAGAATTTCTACTTTCATAATTTTCTTTATTTTTTAACTAATAACCATCCTCTTGTATATTTATTATATTGCATGTGACTGTCGTCTTTCATACATGGCATTCCAAGAAGGATGCACAAGGGGGGCCGACACAATCAATGTTCAAAAACATAAAAATTTTGCCCTTCGAATTTCTTTTCTAAGAACTTGTTTGGGAACTTAAAAAATATTCCCCCAGTTTCTGGTTCACAAAAAAAAGAAAAAAAATGAAGCACGCAAAATTTGCATATATGGATACATTGCACCCCACAACCCCCCCCCCTCCCCCGTCTCCCCCACAACAAAAAAAGCATAAATGTATAAGTAAAATTACTTCCCATTTCTCAATGGAAATCATGACAGAATTTCGAATAACTGTTCATAAAAACTCAATTATGATCATGACTATATATGACAAGAAAAATAATAGAAAATGAAAGGAAAAAACTTGTGACTCAATAAAATAAAACTGATGACTTCTCTTCTTACAATGCAAAAAGGAAGCTACATGCATTACTTATGGCATGAGAAGCACTTTTTTTTCTGTTTTTTTTTATAAAGCGGCATTAGAAACGTATGCATTGGAGAACTTCCAACCTAATGCACTTGCTTGTAATCGTGCCTAACTTCCCACTTTGCTTAACTTTTCAGTTTACAATTCTCAAAGTCCATTTATTCAATTTCACAATATAGACTTCCCAACTAAAATATATACACGAATTCAACCCAAACTTCCAAACCACCACAGAAAAATGGCCTTAGTTAGCAAGCCGAAAAGACCTATGATCTCCCTCCAATCTAGCCTCTCCACAACCCTTTGTTTTATTGTAGTTTTCACAATCCCAGCTCTTCTTCTCCTTCACACCCCTTCAAGTTCAGTATGCAAAAATTCATTTACTCAAATCAAGTCATGGTCAGGTGATCTTCGCACTGCTGAATTTGCTTGGAATCGTCTAAAGTTCAACCATGAAAATCCCCCATCAGAAACTCTTAAAATCGCCGTCTTCTCAAGAAAATGGCCAACTAGTGCCACCCCTGGTGGCATGGAGCGCCATGCGCACACCTTACATACTGCTTTAGCTCGCCGTGGACATCAGGTTCATGTCTTCACTTCTCCACCTGATCAAGATGATAATGTTCCACGAGAAAGTCAATCTTTTTCACCTGTAATTCATTGGCACGAGGGTGAACCGGGAAGATGGCGGTATAATAAAGCTTTGGAGCAATATGAAGCAGAAAACAATCGCCGAGAATTTGATGTAATTCATACAGAAAGTGTAGCACTTCCGTTCCATGTAGCACGTCGTGTTCCAAACCTAGTCGTATCATGGCACGGTATAGCCCTCGAGAGCGTGCAGTCTAGTATATATCAAGATTTGGCACGGCTGCCTAACGAGCCGATTTCTCCTGCTTTTAATAGTAGTCTACATGGGGTGATCCCCAAAGTTCTGAATGAGATTAGATTCTTCAGAAACTATGCTCACCATGTTGCTATAAGCGACAGCTGTGGAGAGATGCTAAGGGATGTGTACCAAATTCCAAGTAGACGAGTTCATGTTATTGTCAATGGCGTAAATGAGAAAGATTTTCAAGAAGATTTGAGATTAGGCAATCAATTCAGAGCCAAAATTGGTGTGCCTCAAAATGCAAGCTTAGTACTTGGTGTTGCTGGAAGGCTAGTGAAGGATAAAGGTCATCCATTGCTATATGAAGCCTTCTCAAAACTCAAGGAGAAAAACAGTGATGTTTACTTGATAGTTGCAGGCTCTGGACCATGGTTACAAAGATATAGAGATTTAGGGCCTCAAGTGATTGCTTTAGGCTCAATGAATCCATCAGAATTACACGCTTTTTATAGCTCTATTGACATTTTTGTTAATCCAACGCTTAGACCACAGGGGCTTGATCTCACACTCATGGAAGCTATGATGAGTGGAAAGCCTGTGATGGCTTCAAGATTCCCTAGCATTAAGGGTACAATTCTTGTAAATGATGAATTTGGATTCATGTTTTCGCCGAATGTAGAATCCTTGTTAGAGGTTTTGGAGTTGGTGGTGGCAGAAGGATCAAAGAGACTGTCACAGAGAGGAAAGTCATGTAGAGACTATGCATCTTCAATGTTTACTGCACAGAAAATGGCATTAGCATATGAGAGATTGTTCCTTTGCATCAAGAATGAAACGTTTTGTAACTACATTTAGACAGTTTGATTCTTCTTTCTATACTCTTCTTACCCGAAACTAGTTTGTTCTTGAAGACTATGTAGATTGCTTTGCATTTTATAATAAATTCTTTTATACAAAGAAACTAATACTCCTCTTGTTCTTATCTATTTCTTGCTTCTTCAACAAATGAGATTTTTTTTTTTTTTTTGTCTCAATTAGCTCTCAAAGTATGAATGATTTTACTCCTTGGTTGACATGGTGCAACCATGCTAAGATAGAAAGCATAAACTATTGAGAGGTGTTTAGTAGTTAGACCTTCTTGAAATTTACGACCAACAAATACACATTATAATTGGCTTTTCTTTTTCTTTTTTTTTTTGATTGGTTAATTACAATTTTCTGATGCACTTAGAAATGAACCAAATGTCGTAAAATCAGAGCTAGTCTAACCTGAATTATGAGCAAGAACGAGTAGAGAGATTCAAATCTGCCAAAATTGCAACCTAAAATTAAAACTATCAGAGCAGACATTTTCCAAGGAAAACGAGTTCATTCCCATCAGCAATAGTTGTACGTTTTTCCATACTGAGTGCTAAGAAAATCCCCTACACGTTAAGCTGGAGATGACTAGTTCTATACACTTTATGCTCCTATTTCTTTTGTTGTTAAGCACCTAATACAACAATGTGGATAATCTATTCTGTTCAAAGCGACCATAAGCCTGTCGAGTTCTCAAGAATAATAGCACACTGAATGCTAATCCCAAAATAGAGATGCCTCCCCACCAAACAAAGGTATAGAAATAGCATTTTCTACCCATACAGACTATGTCAGTGACGGCTCCAAGGCCTGAACCAGCATTGGCATCATAGACTATTGCTGCAAGGACACCATACAGAAGTGATCCAAGAGGGATGTTTGTAATGAGAATGTTGTGGTTGACACCTACACTATTAGGCCCGAACAGCTCAGATGTTATTGAAACTGCAGCTGCAAATATGAAGCCAGAGCTCAATCCAATCAAAGCTGTTCCTGCTTGAAGTGCCATTTGACTGCTTGTTGCAGCAAGCAAGAAGAATGCGATTGGTGTAGGCAGCAGTGCAATTGCCAACCATCCAGTCCTTGCGAAATAGAATCTTCTGCACATACAAAATAGTTCAAAAGTTAGAACCAGCATACATAACCACTTCAACAGTAACCTAATTGTTAGGAAGCTACTCTGCTTATAGTCAGGGATCCAAATTCTGATTTCCCTTTCTCCTTCCGATTCTCAAATATATGAAAACAAAACAGAACTACAAAATGTACACTTTACCATACAAAAAGATAAAGTCCTGAACTTACGTCCTGATTAAGTCTGGTACAGCTGAAAGCAGGCGACCAAAGAAGGAGAGGGATGAATAGAGTGTTATAAGGAGTTCAGTCTTTGAATATTGTCCAAGTGACTCTGCAATTTGCCCGAGGTTATTGCTGTAGACTAATCCAATTGTACCTCCACAGAAGTATGCCAAGTAATATAGCCAGAAGTCCAGCCTACGAACAAGCATTCGAGCCTTGTGCTCTTCCCCTAGCATTATCAATTGATCCTTCTCAATTACAGTCTTGCAACACCTTCCATTGGATTCAGTACTTTCTTGTCTAGAAATTCCTTTAACACTTTCGTCACCATCGACAGAACAAAGGGATCCATTTCTTAAGCTATTATCTCGACTAAGAAGCCCCCTATGCAGTTCAAGATCATCATGATCAATAAGTATGAAACTGGAGCCTTCCATGCGGAAGCGTGAGTAAATTTTTTGATCGAACCAATTTCTTGCATATACTATACCAGGGACACCTAAGGGAAGTAGGAGGAGGAAAATGGCACCGCTAAATAGGAAACGTGCAGCTTTTGTACTCACTGGATGTAGAAGAAGGAGATATATGCCAGTAATGACAGCCAAGAAATTCAATATGATGAATATAAACTGATCACGCTTGACAGCATCAGGAGGAAGGGTATCCAGAGTTGGTTGACGAAGAATAGGAATGAGTGCTACCAGAGATGTGAACAACGGTATGAAGGCGTTGAGAAGAAGATAGAGTTCACTAGATGAAGGGTTCATTGCTGTAGCAGCAAGATTGTAAAATGCCGCGCTTACTCCATTGAAGCTCACTGTGAGAGCAAGTGCTAGTGGTCTGTTAGATGGGAAGTTTTTTATGCAGAGTACAAAACAGACTGTGTTGAACCAGCAAATGCTGCATCCATCCAACAAGCAAAGCAAGAACATCTGCAATGAAAATATATACAGGCTGCCAGGGTCAATACAAAGAATGCAAAAAAGTAGTAGTAGGAGAAGGATCACCGCCTCACAAGTTCCATTTCAGTCCAGTTGAGGGCAAAATGGTTCTTTTTTATTTTTTACATCACAATCCTATTAGTTTACACAATGTCTAAATTCATTCAAAACATACTTCCACCTATTTACATCTCCGGAGCAAACTGGTTTGGACTGGAACTTGCCAGGCCTCTAATCCGAAATTTAGATAACACCAACATGTTAGCCACCGTCTCGGCCCCTACCGATACGATACCGTGACGAAACGATACTGAAATATTTGACTCGCCGAGAAATCGGCCGAGTCGTCACCGTGACGGATTGACTCGGCGAGTCACACCGAGTCACTCCGAGTTATCCCGAGTCAAGACGAGAAATCAGCCGAGTTACACCGTGACGGATTGACTTGGCCGTTTCTTTTACTATTTTTTAATTATTTTTATTTAGCATACTTTTTTATATTATTAACAATTTTTAGAATATTAAATATTTTAAAATTTGCGTCTCACCGAAACCGCGATCGATATGTCGAGACCGATGTGGAACGTTCCGGGCCGCGAGCACAACCGCGACCGTGACTTTGAACCATGGATACAACTCAAAAGTTTATCCAAGTTCTACAGCAATCCTATCTTGTGTCGTCTTGATATTGTTCCTTTTTCAGAACATATTAGCAAGAACAGAATTTGGAGTTGCAAGGAGCTCCAATTATGTGATTTGTTGAACCAGTAGTATAATTACATGGCTTAACTCGAGCCACAAAAAAAGAAACTAAAAATACAAAAGGGGGCAAAAACAAGAAATGGGGCAAATGTTTCAACCTCTCAATGGTATTGTCAGAAAATTTCCACAAAGAACAGGTGCACAAGTATTTTATGCTACTCTGTTTTTGTTATCAATTAGTAATAACCAGGTCTTGAGAATTAATCATAACCAGCTGTATACATATCAATTAATAATTTCACTAAACAAGTCTTGAGAATTATCCTTATTGATGGCTGTTGAAGGGGGGCTTTTGGTCCTAATTGAAGGGGCATTTCACTGTCAAAGTATTGTAGCACACTCACTTGTATGTCATTTCTAAATAATTCTACTGAACTTTGGCAAATGCCGTATAAGTTTGGTGCTTTTAAATTGTAATGGTGTGAAGGAGATGGTTAGAAATTAAGTCTAACAAGTCCTAATCGAAACTTTACTAGGCAAAAGTTATTATGTGATTGTTTTCTGCATTGTAGTTTAGTTTCTCTCTCTCTCTCTCGTCATCCAAGAAGAGTGGTTCCAAAGAATCATGGTAATAAGCTATTTCTCATTTTCAAATTATGAAATTACTATAATAAATAAATCTTCTTTCTACCAATAAATGAGTAGATCTTATTGGCATACATTTGCTTAATCATTCTCATTTGTTGACGAGATTGGTGAGTAGGGACTGAGAATGGTAGGACCACACTTACCATAGGATTGCTCCCCCTCCTTCTGTTGCAACTATTAAATCCTTAACCTTAAAAAAGGGTTAATTATATTAACCTCCCCTCAGGTTTGATCAAATAACAAATCAGACCTTGTAATTTGACCATATAACATATTCCCACCAGCACTAACTCCCGTTAATGATAGAAACAATAAAAAGACTAAATGACCCTCATCGCTTATCAGCCTGCAAAAGTGTCCTCCATCAAAATGGATTCTTTCACTGTTTCCTTTTTCTATTCATTGAATGTAGTCTCAAAACTATTTTCTTACGATGAAAGAATTGTTCTTCTTTTGCTTTTCCTAAAATATACTACTAAAAGAATTGACAAGCACCAAAAAAGAAAAAGAAAAGAAAAATACTCATAACTTTTTGGAAAGAATAATGCAATGAATTAAAAGAAGAAGAAAAATAAAGATAACATGAGATCAAGGAAAGATTAGGACAAGAAGAACTTTGTAGTGAGAGAGCTAACTAGATAAACTAGGAATTATCAGCAAATATAAATCAAGAAAACATGCGGAGCCAACAACAGAACTACCTCTTTCCCTCCTCTCCCTATCGTTTCCCTAAGCTAATTCCAGTTGCCAAGCCAAATCCCGTACTTCTGTATCTTCCACCATCTTTCCATCTTTTAAAGCTTAATTAGATGACATATCTTCGCTTGCAAACACAAAACCGCACAAGAATATATCCATGGATCTGACACCTATACACTTATGCCTAAACATTAAATTCCGATGTTGGATTCTTGTCCTGACATTTCTTGAAGTACTTTTCTATGGGTTTTAAGTTTTTCCTTAGTAAGAATGTCTATGGGTTTTATGGCTTTGAAAGTTAGATTGCTGAGGCCATTGTGAGCCTGGATATTGAGATTTTTGGTTCATCTTTATTTTTGAGGTAAATAACTCCTCATAGATGAACATAGGATGAAGGCTTTAGGTGGTGGAATTGTGTTATTTCAAACTAGTTGGGTGGGAGGAAGAAAAGGAGATGGGTGGGCATTTTAGGAACTATAAAAATGATATTGCAAATTCTGACGGAAGTTAAAGAGTCCACGTGAGTTGACTAACGGTAAGGGTTTTTTATTTTATTTTTGGTTACAACCTTATGAGTTTGAGGGGGCTTGTAGTAATTTAGTCAAACCTAGAGGTTCGGTTAGCAGTTTGGCTAAACTTCAAGGGAGGTAAATGTAATTTATCCTAAAAAAGTATAATAAGGTGATGTGGTGTGCCAAAGGGATGGAAAGGAGTAATAGATTTTAATTTTATTATTCAATAGTTCAAAACTAAGAAAATCAAAATAAGTATAAGAATTAATTTGGTTAGTTGACACCAGAGGTCCGAACGAAGAACAAAAACTGAATTGATCAAATTTGTTGTTTTTGTCAACGTAATTGGTTACTATTTTCTTGTGATGAGTGTTATTGTTACAAATGGTGCACATTGTACTCATTTGAAGTAGAATAACTTTGCTTTTGGATTGAGAAATTCAATGAAAAATTTGAAATCTTTTCAAATCTCTTTAATTGCTTAGATTATTTGGGAAGTATTTCAATTTATAAGTCACAATTTATTTTAGTGTTTAAAATCAAAAAGTTGTGGCTAACAAGTCAAAATTGAAGACTTATAACTGCAAGAAGCAATGAATCCAAGAAGTTCCAACTTCACTTTAACCCAACAAACTTCATCCACTTAAATTTTGACCCCAAATAAACATAAATAGCATGAAAAGCAAAAATAGAAAAATAAAAAAAGGAAAGAATAGCATAAGAAGCCAAATTGGGTCAAATTCTCATGATGAGAGAAAAGAAATTATATCACGTTAAGCAATACCATAACAGCATAACTAGCTACTCACAATGCTATTTTTTTTTTCTAACAATAGAGAGGAAGAAATTTTAAAGCTAATCCTCAATCCAACTCAAAAGGCAATTGCTGACTTTCAAGTTGGATCAAGGGACTTAAACTCTCATCACTCAACCCTCACTGGACCGATGAGGGAGATACTCACAATGCTATATACATGTATCCCTTTCATGGCAATTTCGTTCAGG
The DNA here is from genome assembly GCF_003713205.1 of Coffea eugenioides. Lineage (NCBI taxonomy): Eukaryota > Viridiplantae > Streptophyta > Magnoliopsida > Gentianales > Rubiaceae > Coffea > Coffea eugenioides. The sequence continues at coordinate 17,770,999 of NC_040042.1, read as the reverse complement.
ATTGAAACACAACTGCAAACAGATATACCCAATAACACCTATGTAAAGTTTGAAGCTTATGTATGGCAAAGTCCTATACAAATTGAGACAACAAAGCGTGGTTTTGTTGACACGACATTTTATCATAATCGAGAAGTCATGAATTCGAGTCATTAAAGGGGTAAGTAAGAATACTATTGATTCTCTTATAAAAAAGGAAAAAAATATAATTAAAAAAGTAAAATAAAAAAGTCCTATACAAATTTTAATATTTTTAAAGCTTATTTTATCCTTTCATTAGAGGATTTAACAGCTATAATTACATGATTATGAAAAACCATATATTTTCAGCTAATTTTGATTCTTATATTCATATGTCATTGTGTCAATATGTGTTCCATTTACTACCCCCACCATATGGAATCGTCCAACTTGACATTTCTATTCTATGGCTGCCAACTTTGAAATATTATTTCTTCCGACAGTGAAATTATACAAAACTCTTAAAAATTTGATATCGACCAACAGTATTTGTTGTAACTTAAAACTGTCATAACAAATTATTTTTCTAGGAAAGCTATATATACAAAGAAAATAGATTAGAGAAAGAAGGTCATTATGGTTTAGAAACATGAATTAATCTATCAAAAAAATTCTTGAGGATGTGATACATAGTAAGAAATCAATTTAATTTTGAGAATTTGATAAAGCCCAAAATTTAGGGGAAAATAATTTTCTATTTTCTTTTTCACCGTGACACGTCTGGATGTCATATACAAATAAATATGAAGGGATAAAATTAAATAGTTCGACAAAAATAAAACGATCTTTGTAATTCGCAGTACCTCGATTAAAAAGTTTAATTTGGACATCTTTTTCCAGCGGAGGAAAGAAAAAGTGCAAAATCATAGTGGTGAAGTGGTAGAATTAGCAGAAGAAACTGGAATGTACTACTTTTTCTTTCACTTTAAAGTATATTCTCGTAGCTATCATTCTCCTTTTTATCTATTCATGGTCAAAAGCCTCTTTGTGTTTCCTATCACTATCTTTCTTTCTAAAAGCATCCACAGAAATTGCACAACAAATGTGGTACTGGTACCATACATATTTTGTTCTTTTTCCGTTGAGAATGAATAATATGAAAATAATTAAAGAAATGCATACTGCACAAGAACGTTATTTAAGCTCCCATCAAAAGATGACCTTTACAATGATGCACATCTTTCTTTTCACAAAAAAAAAAAAAAGAAACAAAAAAGATTATTTCTTTTTTTTTAATGATTCTTTTTTCAACCTTTTGAAAGAAAGTTAAGAAAGCATGCAGGACAATGTTTTAATGGCGTCTTTTTTATTTTTTATATTGAATGTCTCAATTTTGGGGAATATAAATATGAACTATTCCACTCATAGGATGGGTTTTTTTTTTTCCTAATTTGCCTTGATAATAATATCAGAGTTTAATGAATTCACCTCTTTTAGACGTGTGCTTATATATTGTGCTTTAGAAAAGTGTCATGATTTAGGGAGTACAGTAAAGGTAAGTGTGTATTTACGTAGTTATTTAGGTGTGATTGAAGCATATTAACGAATACTCATTGGTTATCTATTCAAAAATTCATATTAATATACCAGTCAAGTGTTGTTATAACTATGTAACGGATACCTATTGGACACCTATTAAATATTTCATATTAATATGCTAGTCATGTGTTGTTGGTAATTATATATTAAATTCATCACCATCATCGTTGAATTGTTAAAGAAATAGTATGAACCAATTTGGACCAAGAAACTATCATCCGCTCAAGTTCACAAGGACCATGCAAATGTGGGAACATTTTTTTTTTTTTTATGTAATTCTTCATAGGATGGTTCTAACAACTTTTCTTTTTATTTTTTTTGGGTTCTACTAACAACTTTTATTGTCTCATATAAGTTTAACAAAATATGTTACCACAATTTTTATAGAAACGCCCTAGAAAAAACCATTCTAGTAAAGCCAAAGAAATAAAAGGGAAACATTTATATAGCCACCCACTGAATTTCTTTTACTTTTAAAAAATAAATAAACAATTTCATTTTATGCTGACGGAAGAATCACTAAGGACAAAAGGGAAGTGTAATAATAGTATGTTCTTCGAAGCCATGAAACTGTTCCCGACAATAAATATGAGTTCATTCATTTTTGTAGTACACATATCAAGTGTAAGTTAAGTGTAGCAATAAGGAAAAATGTTAGTTAATTGTATTTTGCTAGTATATTAAATGGTACCAATTAAGCATACCTATTAACTATCTTACTAGACTTGGAAAATTTAAAGCCGTATATGCCAAGAGTTCCAGTACAAGAGTATTGAGAAAAGATGAAGAGAAAAAACTTACCACAAAATAAGGCAAGGTGATAAATTCCCGAATCACAAGCCATTGGACTCCGTAACCAACTAGTCCCATGAAGGCAGCAATGAGCATCACCACCCACAACGGCAAATACATCAAGGCCAACCCCGACGACCACCCAAACGCCTTGCCAAGGTCCGACGCCGTCGCTAAATAGTTCAGTTGCACCTGTGACACCCCTAGAACCTCCTTCAGCTCCGACGAATATGCTGAAAAATCGAAATTTGTCCCCGTAAATGCCTGAATCCATACAGTAGCCAGAAGGATCATCCATTTTCTTGATTGACCCGCCATTTGGATTTCTTGAAATTAATGCAAAGAAAGATTTAATCAGGGTTCGCCGGGAAATCCAGAAAGCCGCCGGTGGCTGTGACTATAATGAAATTTTTGCTGAAAAAGTTTCGGTTATTTGGCAGGGAATGAATGAATTAGCGCTGCCCAGTCACTCAACGTGGCCTTATTTATATACGCTCAGGCATTTTGCCATTTTCAATCCATGATGTGGACAAGAAAGATAATGACTCGTGAAATAGAGAAAAAGGTTCTACTCTTTTTGTTTAGATTTCTCTTCTTTTTTTTTTGTATAATTCACATGCACCGCATCCATTTTACGATTTGCGACTAATTCTGTTCGAATCGCGTCGGCGTCTTGCAGTAGGAAACTCTTCCAACATTAATTTTTTTTCCATTTCCATGGATTTTGAATCCTTTGATTTTGAGACCTAATAATTTGGAGACTAATGTCTTGGTTCGGGCCCGAGACCTAATAGTCCAGAGAATCGATATATGTGTTTATTTCCTTGCATTTTTAATTTTATTTGTTGTAGAAATTCATTAGTTTTTATGTTGGTGGATTCTACTTTTGTTTGACAAGCCGCACGTGAATTTTTATGAGGTGTGAATGGTCGTTGGTAATTGGTACCCGTTCCAATTGCATAACGTGGAAGCATGTGATTGAAGGATAGCTTCGGGAACCAATGTGCCAAATTAAAAATAAATAAAGATTAAAAAAGGAATCAACTCAGGCAGACGTCACATTAGCATGCGGTTTTCCTCGTACCAGAGCCCGCTAATCTTGCTTTTGTGTGTAGTATCAGATTTGTTTCACAATTTACTAAGTAAAAAGTATTACCATTAGCAATCAACTCAGGCAGATGTCACATAAAACGGCTTACTGTATAGCAGTAAAATAGTTCGAATGACAGAATATTTGTTGTAAAGGATAATGTATGAAATAAATTATTTATATATTAGTAGTGCATACACTAATAATTTTAGATACATGTTACGTATATAAAATTTGATATTTTACTTTAAAGTGACATAATATAGTATTCATCCAGACCTTCGATGAGGAAAGATTAATTTTAATATATATGTGAAAAATAAAAAAGTTAAAAGGGAAATTTTGAAAATCTGTATTTATCAAGACTGCTAAATCTATACTTATTACAATAGAAAATTTTCTACCTACATTTTGAAATTTGAGTCATTCTCTTCTTAAATTGTCGAAATCTAACTTATAAAGGATACATGTAATCTCTCATTATATCCCATTTCAAGTCTATAATTATTATTATTCTTCGAGTAACTATTTGTGGTCATTGCTAAAATTGCTACGCTTTGAAAGTGGCTTTGACAGATCCAAAGCAGTGTTTTGAAAACTGGATCGGACCAGTCAGATCGCGAACCGGCCTTGGCTTTAGTCCGGTTCATGTTTTGAGTTGATTATACTTAAAAATCGGATTGAACCGTTCGAACCGTGCGAACTGGATTGAATCGTTGAATCGGCGATTTTTTGTTTTTGTCTATTAAATTGAAAACAAATTAAAAAAAGAATATGTTTTCCTTAATCCTAAAATTAATTATTAAATGCTACATTCACTCACTTTCTTCTCATTTTTTGCCTTTTATCAAGTTTGTATTTTTATTTTCTATTTTCTTGACTTCCTCCAAATTCAAAACTTCTTTTTTTTTAAGTTGCAATATCTAAATATAAAAAACTTGAATTAAAATCTAAACTCACAATGTCTAATTCTCATAGACGTGAATTTTGTATAATTTCAAAATATTGTGATATTTTTGAGTTGGATTTAACATTATTTTTTTGGTAAATTCAATTAAGATTGAGATGAAATTTATTTATTTCAACTTATAATTTAAAAATTTTATTTATGAAAATCCAACTTCTTGGAAAATATTAAAATTTTTATCATATAAAGTCTTAAATTAGTCCAATATATGTCTTATTTTGTGCATATATATTTATATAAATTATTTTTTAAAAAATTTATTGAATCAAAATTAAATCGATCCGATCAATTAAATCTCAACTCGAACATCTCACCGAGTCAATTAACGATCCGAATTTTAAAACATTGATGCAAAGTATATACGTCTCCGATATGGTGGAGAAATGGGGCTGGGGAGACCACACGGAAGACGTACAATGCGGGGCACGTAATGCGCTGACGTGAAGGCGATGTGAAGACATGTGTCAGACATAACCGGCAATAAAAGGAAATAACCGGAGAGAAGAAAAAGTTTTAAGGGATAATTTCAGAAACCTCCTTTGAAGTTTCTGACAATTGCACTCGGTTTCCCTTAGGTTTAAGATATTACACTTATCTCCCTTGACATATTAAAATACCTATAATACCCTCCACTTAATGGACAATTTTAGATTTAAGGCAATAAAATTACAAGAGCTAAAAAAATCTATTTTTCTGTCTCTTGTCTATTTTCTATTTAATATAACCTCTTTTTATTATTTTCAATTTTGTAGATATTAACAAATTGAAATTATAAAATCTACAAAGGGGGTAGATTATATGTCAAACTAGAAGGAAATGAAGAAGCTCGCAGTGATAGAAAAATAAATAATAAAATTGATGATTGAAATAAGAAAAAGAACTAAAGATGTAAAATTTGTCATATTTTGTTTATTGTTAAGAAAAACTTTATAAAATGTCAATAATTACATAATGATTTCTTTCATTGGATTAGAAATTTTTTATTATGACTTTATTGTGAAGGTAGAATTTATTCTCAACTTTTAAGATATTAATATTTTAAGACCATATGAGACTTGTAATGGTGGTTCTCGATCAAATTAACTTATATTGAAAAGGTGTTTGAGCATTGATATTTAATTTGGGGGTATAAAATTGATTGTCAATGGGGTTTTGTATGATATTTTTTATTGTGGCAAGTATTGATATTGTATATATTAATTTGAAATCTTTTGGATGGTTAATTGATTTAGAACTTATGTTTGGATGGCTGTTAGGGATTTAGTTTATTAATTTATGCAAACTGTGGAAGAAAATGATTGAGTATACTATTTTTTTTTTCTTAATTTTATATAAAGGAGCAATTTAGGATTTTTGAAAGAAAATCAAAACTCTTGAACCTACATTGTTACTAAATAATAAAAGTAGGGGAGGTATATATAATTTTTAAAAATTGAGAGGAGCTCTTTGTAATTGTGAGAAATCTCAGGAGAGGTTTCTGCAATTATCCCAAGTTTTAAAATAAGTTGTCACGTCTAGAGTGTTATAGATCCAGTAGTAACGGTATGATGATCAATAAAGCAATCGATATAAAAAAAAAAGGAAATGTAGAAATAAAATCTTGCAGCCACCCAAATGGAAAACGAAAAACATACTCTCTTTTACACGTGGTTGGCGATCCAAATTTTTGAATACAGTTAACCTTTTAAAATTGTGCTTATATTAACACACATTTTTCTCCCATTATTCTCACTTTTTAATTTCTTAAACTATAAAAATGTCACTAAAATATTGCTTGGAAAAGAAAATTCTTCTCAAAATTGTCCAAGATGGCGATACAAAAATTTGTCTTTCAAGGAATATGTTGGTGGGAAAGAAGGGATTATTGATTAATTTTTGTTGATGAAACTTTATTATTATGAGGCATGAAAGGTTGTTTATTTATGTTACAAATATGGGAAGGCAATAGTCATTACAAAAATAAAAAATCAATCCCCATAATCAATCTAATATAATGTTTCAATCTAAAACCATCAATTAATTTTCACTATTGCTAGGACTCCTCAATGTGAAAATGAGGCAATAAAGTAGTGTTATTAATCATTAATTGATCCATTTATAGCCCATAAAATGGCTTAAATCAATATTCGGTGAAGAGTAAAGCTACAAAAAGAAAATTTCAAGTTGCATGAAAAAGAAAGCTCAATTACAAAGAGGAAAAATATTGTTATATTGAAATTGAAAACTGGTTCTTAAAGCAAACGAGGGTTTGGATTCAAAACTTTAACTTCAATATATTTGAGAGTGTTCCTAGAGAATGTTAAGAGATTCTTAAACTTTTGCATTAATATTGGAGACCAGTATTTCCAATTGATTCTATTTAGAGTTAGAAGAAGGGGTTAGTTCATGATCTTTTTTGCAATAGCTAAAAATGAGCATGCTTTAGCAAATATTTTTGCTAACTTTGATTTATGCATTAGTTTCATAAATTATAGAAAATTTTCTTTTCTTTTTGCTGCAATTCTAGTAAAATAGACAATAACTTAGCTAAATTTCAATCTTTAATATTTTTTAGCATTAGAATGTGCAATAAATGTTTAAAAAATTTTCATATGCAATATACATTTTGTATGACTGGAAATTACTGAATTTTCTCATAGTTTCTTAGAATATATTATATTAACAATCAAGATTTAGCAACAAAATTTAGTATATAAAAAATATTATAACTTCAAAAAATATATCCACGCTCAAAGTGCATGACATATTTCTGATATATATGTGTGGGTGTGTGTTACTAGTCGGGGAGGTTGAGAGTTAAGAAACGGGCAAAGAGCAGAGGAATTTAAATAAAGGACTTCTATCATTATTCTTTCTTTTTATGTTCTTACTCGCAATTAGGGGTGTCAATCGGGTCTTTTGAATAGGTTTTTTGGCAAGTCTAAACTCGATTCATAAATTATATGGATTTTCGAACTTTCGAATTTTGAACTCATGTTAAAAGGTTCAATCTCAACTCACACTATTATATGAGTTTTGGGTTCAAATCGGGTATCGCCCAAATTCATAATTAAATACATAATTATATATAATATATATTTTATAATTATGAATTAATACAAATTTACATATAAACTTTTAACATTTATGTAAGTGGGAGGGAGGGGCTTGGTGTAAAAAATTGTGCCATTTATTGTATTGCCTAATCTACCCTTACTTTTAAAGAGAATCACATCATTCTAACTACTTACCTCTTTACAATCATTGCATATCTGTTAAATTAACCACATTTCCCTAATTAAAAACTACCATTTTTTAAAACTACAACAGTTTAACTATTTTAATTACTATTTTTTTAACAAAAAAATTACACTTGTCATTTTTAATATCTTTTGTTAATAACACGCACATTAGGTGTGCCTTAACTATTAGTAATTATAAATTATAGATATAATCATATATATTTTACATATATAATTATACTCATATATGGGCTGGGTTTTAATGACTTGAGTCTAGTATGACCCAAACTCGGCTCATAGTTAGTTTATGTATAATATTTATGTCTAAACTCTGTCCGATCCAATTAAGCTTAGACTTAATAAGCTTTTTTCCAACTCAAGCTAATCCAACCCTATTGACCGTCCTACTTGCAATTTCATGCATGCTGAATTCTTGACTTTTAGTACAAATGTGGGAGTTGGGGATAATTGAAATCGTGTGACAAGATAGTAAGTATTTGAAGAGAATATACAAACGAAGTTGAAACTTGTTCCACTTTTAGGCCGATCGGACATATTCCAAGCAAGTCAGAATTAGCAATCGCATGAACACAAAGGTTAGTGATCCATATTTGCTAAAGCATGCTCATTTTTAGTTATTGTAAAAGAGATCTTGGGCTAACCCCTTCTTGAAAGATTAATATTAGCACAATTTTGAAAGATTAACTGTATTTAAAATTTTGGATACAATGTATATTTATCAGTTTTGCTCAAAAGATCAGTTTTCAGTACTTGCAAAATTTTTGTCTTAGGATTTTTTTGAAATATTCTTGCCATTTTTTCTTAATCAATAAATTAATAATATAATAAATTTAATTATCAATTTAACCTTTTATCTTCTCATTAACAGTTTTAAACCAACATATATGATATAATGACTTTAATCATCATTAAACAATAAAGGCACTTCAAATGCAAGAAACGCACCGTTATGATCCGGGTCCGAGGAAGAGAAATTTTTTATTTGTCAAATTTCTGTCCATTTTCCTTTATTTTATTGTCAAACATCTGGCAACTCGACACCTTGTCACCAATCACCGTAGTGTAGGGATGCCTATTTTCATCCTTTTCCCGGGTAACCTTGACGCTTCAATCATTTTTCTCACCATTTCGCCTCCCAACACATGTCAGCTCCACATTTTTCCCCCCGTTAAAGGTCAAATTCTTTCTCCCCAACATAGTGTCATTCAAATGTGTAATGTTCTAATAATACTTACTAATTGTTGACTTGTGAAATGTAGCTCAAACTTGGAGGCTTTCAAAAAGGAAAAACTTGACATCAGTAATAAAAATGGTCAAATTTTCACTTCTCAAGAAGTAAAAAACATACCTATAGGCCGCTGGTCTCCAAAGAATTTCTGCGACTACATTAGAGTGCAAGACGTGTGAATATGCCTAACTACCAGAGTCCTAATCGATTTTTTTTTTTTTGGGGAAACCAAAGTTGTGTGAATGGCGTTTTGATTGTGGATACTAGACAACCTCTTTCCAGATTAGTCTGCATCATGTGAACTCTGTGAAGCAAAAGCTACAATTCAAAGTTTATGTTGGCATATTAAATCAAGGTTCAAAATTAGAAATTTTCATATTATTATTTAGTAGTATTTTAGTCAAGTTAGAGTTTTAGTAATTCTATTGGAATCAAGTTATGATAGTTTTATTGTTTAGAAATTAGTATCTTATTAGGAAATTTCTTATGGTGTAAGGCTTGTTTATCAAGTCATCTAATCTATAAATAGGGAGTCATATTATTGTATTTAATTGATAAGAGTGAAAGATTGAGAGTCTTGTTCTTATTATGTGATTAATAGTTTGTTATCGGTATTATTTCTCTTTCCCCAGATATATTTTTATGTGTGTAAATTGCCTTCCCATATACATTGATTTTATGAAATATATCTCCAATTTTTGGATTCTACAGTTCAGATTAAGATAGAATATATATGTCTTTCTTTTAGCAAGACAATGTATTATAGAAAGAGATAAAATAATTGGAAGACCGTTCACAATATTGGACAAATTAATTGTGGACCATTTCGAAGGTGAAGCATCACCCTATGGAACAAGAATAGCATGCGTATATGACGTTATGTACATAAAACCAAGAAAGATACAATATTGTCTAGCCTTAGTTTGTGGGTAAGAGAAAGTCCCTGTTCCACTAGAAGTTATTTAAAGCTTCTAAGCTTTTGCTCTTAGACTAATGCAACTAATGAAATCCCTTTGCAGAAATCAATTTCTTTTATAAAAAAGCAAAAAGAAATATTCCTATTACCACCTTGTTATGCTAGATGATGCTCAACAGTACTTTTACTAATGAGACTCTAGGTCTCGTTCTTTTTTTCTTTTTTCCTTTTAAATTTTCGGTCCCATTTTTTAATCTTTTTTTTTCTCAGATGGAAAGCATATTTGAAGGTCATCCAAAGGGTACCGACGTTTGTTTCTTGATTTGACATCCAATAGCTCCAACCACCTTCCTCTTCAAAGTAGTCCTATCTATTTGTCTTTATTTTCTTGTCCGACTAGTGTTTTAAAAATAGGATTAATGATCTTTAACACCCTATGGATACATGGGATTCTCACTTTAATTGTTTATTTCAAGATTTATGTTAAGGAATACGTATTTCCAACAAAATATTCTCATACTTTTTTTTTTTAAAGAATGCCTTCCAGTCACTCAAGTCTTTGTTGGAATTGATCTGCATTATCATCTATGTTAATGTAAATAAAATATATTATTGTATCAATCAGTATTTAGCATCAATTAGAATCACAATTAGTATCTTACCTTGTATTGTTAGCATCAATTAGGATCACATCAATTATGATCACAATTAAAATCTTATTTTGTATAATATTAGTCTAGATTCACTCTGTACAACCTATATATATAGCAATGACATTGTTGCACAAACAACGAATTCAGTGAACATTTTTCTCCCAAATATTACTTTCAACATAGTGTCAAGACGAGTTTCTTGATCAATCACTCAAAAAATTTCGTTTTCATATTCCTTTGATTTTTTTTTTTACACGGACCTTCTGATTACTGATCCTCCCAATTTGTCAATTTCAGGTCGTTTCATTGATCACCAAAGCACTCCGTCCGTCTCCATGTGCTGGTAATCCTTTTTGATACTTTTCGGGTAACTAGCATCGGCATCATTCACATGCTAGTTTGGTGAAGTGTTGCTTATTCCATCCGGCCCCATTTGTTTGATCAATCAAGATTCGTTTGTTGTTTCAATCAGTATAATACCGAGGTCCAGATCCTTGCATATCTCCACATGCTAGCACTGATCGGTGTGCTACTTCATAGGCTACACCGGCTTTTCACCTCGGTTTTTCATCAGGTTCCACCAGATCTTTCTTTCTTTGACATTTTCCAACATTTTTTCACCTCAATTTTTCACTCCACTAGACTGGTTCTTCAGGTTTTTGGGTCCTGTGATTTCGATTTTGGTATTCGTTTGTTCCAGTTTTGCTCTATTGTCCCTTACTATATCTACTCTTTATTTGAAATATATTCTTGGCCATTTTCTATTATGGCTCAAGCTGATGTGTCTCAGCCTAGTCATATCATTCTTGATGGCACTAATTATTCTCATTGGGCTTAATCTTTCAAAAAAATTTTCCGTGGATGTAAACTATGGAAATATGTCAATGGTGGTGTCGCTCTTCTTGTTGCTGTTGACAGATAATCTTCTAAAAAAATTTAATTCTCGTTTCGAAGAATGAGACAGTGATAATCATAAAATTATCACTTGGATCACTGATACTTCTATGCTTGCTATAATTCGACATTTTAAGTGATTTGACACTGCAAAGGAAGTTTGGAACTTCTTAGCTGATCGCTACACTGCTACCAATCTTTCTCAATAGTACGAATTTTTCCTTTGACTGCATGCCATGAAACAATGGCCTGGTCAATCTATTCAAGATTTCTATTCTGAAATGGTCTGTCTTTGGGATGAAATTGCTAAATCTAAACCTCGGTGGGATTACCTCAGTGAAGCAGACAAATTCTATGCCTATTGTGATTCTCATCGCCTTATTCAGTTCCTTATGGCCTTGCTTGATGAGTTTGACTCCACTCAGATGCAAAAAGTGGGGTCAAGGACAGTGTACTTGGAATTCTACTCCTCACATTGTAGCTACCATTGATGTCACCAGCACTTTTGCTGAGTCTACTGATAGCTCACCTCCTGGACCTGTATCTCTTGTTGCTCCTCCTAGGGTGTGCAAATCGGAATTTCGAATTCGGTAATTCGATAATTCGGAATGGAAATCGGAATATCCGATTTCGAATTGGTTGAATTCGGGTCGAATTCGGTAATGAGATTTTTTCAAATAAATCACAAATCGAAATCGAAATCGAAATCAGAATTCGAAATTCCTATTTTGATTTCAAATATATTTTTCATATATATATATAATATATAATATAACATTTATATTATAATAATAATTTTATATTCATGAATTCGGTGAAATCGGAATTCCTATTTCGATTTCAATTTCATTTTCACACATATATATAATATTTTTTTATATCTATGTAATATAATATTTATATAATAATATTAATCATTTTTATATTCATGAATTCGGTGAAATCGGAATTTATCGAATTCCGAATTGAATTCGGAATGAATTCGAATTCGGAATGAATTCGAATTCGAAATTGAAATCAAAATCAGTCGAAAATTCTGATACCAAAATTCTGAAAAATTCCGATTTCAAAGTTCCGAATTACCGATTTCGATTTCGATTCACACCCCTAGCTCCTCCTGCTCTTTCTGCTGCTGATTTGGAGGCTATTGTTTCTCAAGTTCTTGTTCACATTGCTCAACCTTTTGCTAGGGCACTTTCTGTTCAAGTTCTTCATGACTTATTGATTCTGGATTTTGTAACCATACGACCTACAACTCTAATATTTTCTGTTCAAAATCTTCACCTTCACAACCTACTTCCATTTCCTAGCAGATGTTTCTATTATATCTATTACACATACTGGTACCATCTCATCCAAAAACATTTCTCTATCTAATGTCTATTTTGTTCCTCAATTGTCTCTTAATCTAATTATTGTTGGCCAATTATGTGACCTTGATGTTCACCTATTCTTTTTCTATGTTAGTTGTGCTATTCAAGATCTACTGATAAAAACAATTGTTAGGACCAAGCGTAAGATTGAGCGACCGTTCGAATTGACATCTCTTCATCTTCCATCTTTTCATGCACTTGCTGCTCCCACTATGTCCATATGGCATTCAAGATTTGGTCATCCCTCTCCAGTTAGATTAAAATCTTTAATATCTGATGGTAGATTCGGGACTACCAAGTCTGAATCGTTTGATTGTATGCCATGTCAATTGGCCAAACAACCTACTTTATCTTTTAATAATAGTGATTTCATACTTTAGCACCTTTTGATTTGGCCCATTTTGATGTTTGGGGTCCAGCTCTAGTACCCACTATAGGAGGTTCTTCTTATTTTATTGATGATTTTTCTTGATATACGTGGATTTATCTCTTAAAATCTCATTCTAATTTTTTTTAATTTTTCATGAATTTAATGGAATGGTGCAAACTTAGTTCTCTAAGACTATCAAGTCTTTTAGATCTGATAATACTTATGAATATATTTCGCGTGATTTTGGATTTGTCCTAACCTCTCAAGGCACCTTATCTCATTTGTCTTGTCCGAAAACTTCTCAACAAAATGGTAGAGTCGAATGCAAACACAGTCACATCTTAGTTATGGTTCGATGTCTACTTATTTCTGCATCTTTACTAGAACCATTTCGGAGAGAGCCCACTCTCACTACCATCTACACCATTAGTCGAGTTCTACCACTTATCCTTCACAATAAATCTCCATACGAAGCACTGTTTGGTACCATCCCTGATTACTCCCATTTTAGAGTCTTTGGATGTGCATATTTTGTGTTTTTTCACCCTCATGAACGATCCAAATTATAGTCTCATGCTCAGCTTTGTTGTTTTCTTGGGTATAGGATTGCACATAAAGGTTACAAATGTTATCATCCCATTTCTCGTAAGTTGTGTATTTCTCGCAACATTTTTTGGGAACACAAATTCTTCTCTGCTATCCCTCAAACTACTGTACCTTCTTCTTCAATACTACCATATTTTACCAATCCTTCTGTTTACCTATTTCCTGAGTGTCCACCAAATCCTAAGTATCCCTCTAATGAATGTACTTCACCAGTTCCATAACAGTCCTCTACGCCTCTTGATGAGTTGAATTCTTCAATGAATCCATCAACTGCTCCTCCTCCTTGGTAACCCTTTTGAGTAAGAACTCAACCAGCCTATTTTTGTGATTATCATTGTTGCTTTAACTGTTTTACATGAGCTTACTTCCTTTCACGAAACTTTCTCTAATCCATTGTAGTAGAAAGCTATGCAAGAGGAGTTAGATGCTTTGCTCAAAACTCATACCTAGGATTTGGTCTATTTGCATCTTGGCTTAATTGCCATTGGCTGTAAGTAGTTTTACAAAATCAAAACTCACTCTGACGGATATGTTGAGCATTACAAAGCTCGTCTTGTTGCTAAAGGCTATAGTCAAGAATATGGTATTGATTATGAGGAAACTTTTGCTCCAGTCGCTTGCCTCACAAATGTTCATACTTTTATTTCTATTGTTGTTATTCGATGTTGGTCTCTATTTCAAATGGATATGAAGAATGCATTTCTTAATGGCGATATTGCTGACAAAGTTTATATGAAACCACCTCTTGTTTTTTCATATCCCTCTCACAAAGTTTTTCATATTCGTCATGCCTTGTATGGACTTAAACAAGCTCCTCAAGCTTTATTTGCCAAATTTAGTTCTACCCTTATTAAATTGGGCTTTGCATAGAAATTGGTACTATCTAGTTACTTCTCAATGTTGACGATATTGTTATCACTAGTGATGATTTGGAACGGGTTAACAATTCAAGCAATCTCTGAGTCAACAATTTAAAATGAAGGATCTTGGGTTTCTTAATTACTTCCTGGGTCTTGAGGTATCTGTGGATACCAATGGCTACTACTTATCCCAGGCAAAATATGCTTCTAATCTTTTGACCTCTACGGGTTTGACAAATACCAAAACTACGTCTACTCCACAATTAAGGTGAATATTTATTTGACTCCTATGGATGGCACATTATTGGACGATCCTCTGCGATATCGCTGCCTAGCTGGTAGTCTCATCTATTTGACTATTATTAGACCTGATATTGCTTATGCCGTTCATATCGTCAATCAATTCATGAGTGCTCCTCGTTCTACTTACTATGCTGCAGTTCTTAAAATTCTTTTCTATGTCAGAGGCAATTGAGTTTGTTTGGACAAAGATAATTTAGTTTACAAAATTTATTCTCACAAATCCCAATCACCTTTTTATCTTCCCAATCATCTTTTTATCTCACATACATCACATCACAAAAAGTGCTACAGTAAATATCTCAAATAAATCATCAAAATAAACTCTTATCCAAACAAACATCTTTTTCATGGACTTCATTTTTTGGCCCATTCGTTTCTTAAACTTTGTTCCTACTCTAATGCTAATTGGATTAGTGATCCCTACTGATGGTCGTTCTATTACTGGGTTTTGTTTCTTTTTGGGTGATTCTTTAATTTTCTAGCATAGCAAGAAACAATCAGTCACTGCCCACTCTAGTTCTGAATCTGAATATCGAGCTTTAGCTAATACTTCTTAGTAGTTCAATTCATGAGTGCTCCTCGTTCTACTTACTATGCTGCAGTTCTTAAAATTATTTCCTATGTCAAAGGCAATCTTTTTCATGGACTTCATTTTTTGGCCCATTCGTTTCTTAAACTTTGTTCCTACTCTAATGCTAATTGGACTAGTGATCCTACTGATGGTCGTTCTATTACTGGGTTTTGTTTCTTTTTGGGTGATTCTTTAATTTTCTAGCATGGCAAGAAACAATCAGTCACTGCCCGCTCTAGTTCTGAATTTGAATATCGAGCTTTAGCTAATACTTCTTAGTAGTTATTTGGCTTCATTGGTTATTTGAAGATAGGGGTGTTTCTCATTCTTCTCCTGTTAACATTTATTGCGATGACCACAGTACTAGTCAAATTGTACATAATGAAAATTTTAACAAGCGCACAAAACATACTGAAATTGATTGTCATTTTGTACGGCAATGCCTTGTTTTATTTTGAGCCTATTCTCAGTTCGTTCATCAAACCAAATTGCTAATCTCTACACTAAAGCACTGTTTCCTGGTCACTTCCATGATCTTGTATACAAACTCAAGCTAATTTCCCTACAACCACCTTGAGTTTGAGGGGGATGTTAATATAAATAAAATATATTATTGTATCAATTAGTATTTAGCATCAATTAAGATCTTACCTTGTATTGTTCGCATCAATTAGGATTTTACTTTGCACAATATTAGTCTAGGTTCACTCTGTAAAGCCTACAGACTCTACACATAGGCATTATCTTGTACAAACAATGAATTCAATAAATATTTTTCACCCAAATATTACTTACAACAATCTAGATTCTTTTAGTGGGCAAAAGGAGATAAAATTTTCAGACTTGCATGGCAAATTGCATTTTATGAGAATTTAAAGCAATTTCATATCATTATAATCAAGAATAGAGTTAATCTTGGAACACTGATATCTAGCCTCCTGTATTTCTTAAATCAGAATCTAAATGCGGACCTTTCATTGTTTTTCATTTTTTAATGAATATGAAAAAGATTAAAAAAGCCATTAAGTTGTAATTGTTTAATCAATGAATTTGGACTGAAGCTATGAAGTAAAAATCAGCTTGAACACAAGGACCTCTTTCAATACAATTTGATCAGGAATCCTTTTACTATAATTGTTCAAAATATTCATGCTCATGCACACAGCTTTTACAAACTAAAAATTTGGAATTTGATTACTGTGGTCAGTGACAATGAACTTAGAACTTAGCACCAAAAGGGACAAAACAAACTAGATTAACTTATAAAATTCTTAATTAAGAGAAGAAAACTAGATTTGAGATGAGCTCTGAAGTCAATCCAGCAAAGGTTGGCTAGCAAACTTACAAATTTATTATTGTAAATTAACTCTCCAATATTACGGCTCAGACAATAAAACTACTGCACCGCTTTTTTATATTGGAGCAGCACAACTTATCAAGAGAAAACAGCTTTTAGGGAATCTTCTACGAAACTTTTTTGGTTTTTCGTTGGGATCAAAGCCAAACTTTATATCACCTTGAACTTGTAATGAGCATCAATGTTTGAATTTGACCTATTAAATTAGCATTAATTTTCTATACACTATTAGTGTATATAAGTGTAACTCATTAAGTTATTCCAGATTTAATTTATATGGTCAAAACATTCCTATTTTCTGATGGGAGCTTAGATCATATTGACAACTTTAAGGAACCAAAATTTCACTACTGAGTAGATCATCCCAATAAATATTCGTGAGAAAAGCTAATAAAATTTTTGTCTATACCTTAAAATTAAAAATTTGTTGTCTTGATTTGTATGATGAAATTAGCTAATTTGAGTTTGACTTGTCCATGAGTTGTCAAGTAAAGTCATTTTAGGAGGTCCAATTAATTTGTTAACGTTAACATTATTGATTGATTAATAGCTATCGTTAACAGGTTGTATAATTAGTGTAAAAGAAAAAAATTTTAAAAAAAAACAGCTACAGATTCATATACGGCTGATATAGGAGACCCTTGTTTTGAAGACAAGAGTCCAAAATATTGAGTAATCAAGTTTATGACTCCAATAATATAATACTCTATTTGCCTGAAACTACTTAGTACTACCTTCCTAAGTATGCGATTAGCTAATTCATGTGACCATTATGAGGAGATTCCATCTACTAATGATCGTGGGAGTTTATTAGGATGATCATGTGGTTTGTTGGAATGTATGCCCTAAAACAATGATTTTGTTTAATACATTCCTTATTATGTTTTGTATTTTAATAACTTCTTCTTTATTTGTTAAATGCTAGATATAACTGATAAAGTCCTTAGAATACTTACTAATGTGATGGTGGTCACAAGTGTTGATGACTATAAGATATCAATCACATTTATAGTAATATTCTTAAATTTTCCTAGTCATAGTACTAATAAGATAGGACATCATTAGTACGGAAAGACTAGTACACAATTAGTCTCTACTTAATGTAAGTAGTGGTTGTTCTCATCAACCATGGTATATAGATACCTAGGTTAATGTGTAAATGATTTGTAAAGTACAAGTACATTGGAATGATCCGCTTAGAGATCCCATTAGGATATCTATCTAGTGCCAATGGTTGTATCTCTTATGGTAAGTTATGTAAATGATCCTACGACTTGAGATCACCATAGTATCTTGAGTGTAAATCACTACATTTTGACTCTATTGCTTGTTACTCATTGAGAGTGAATTATAGAACAGAGATTGGGTGTAGTGTGAAGCACGGAAAGGTAATGAGTGATCAAGATAGGTTCACCACTCCGATAGTAGGAGTTGATATCCGGATGGCCACTAGTAGGAAATTAACCCTAAAAGGTCGACTACATTAGGTTAATTGAAGAATATTTTCAAGTTAACCTAATCTAGGGTTAATTCTGGAGACTAGTAAATTTAATTAGTTATTAAGGAATTGGCACTTATTCCTTATTCCTTGACTAATTGGATATCGGTGGTGAAAGGATAATAATTACATGGTAACTTCTCATGGAAAGGTTAGGTCAAAATTCCCTTGACTAATTTCGGGTACTTGGGTGGTCATGGTGTGTTGCTAGACACCGCTCATGATTTATAATTATGAATTAATTATTTATTATAATTAATGATAAAATAAAGTTGTTTATTCTATCTAATTCTTTTTGGGAATTATAACTCATAATTATTGCCAAAGTATTTGGAGCCTATTGGATTACACGCATTAGAGTTTTGGTTCTGGATTAAAATTATGTGTTCGAGTGAAGACTTGGAAATAAAGTATAAGATACTTTCGGGATTTAATTTATAAGAAAAATAAATTCTAGGCCTATTTGAGCAAATAGGAGAAAATAGTTATCTCCTATCTATCAGATAGATGAGGGATAGAGTTTGTTATTGGATAAAAAATTTATCTCTTCCTTTTTCTTCTCTACGAATCCTCTCTCTATTAGAATGATGAAAAACCTATGACTCTCTTAAGGGGAAAAATAGGATTTTGTCATACAGAGAGAGTAAAAAGGAAAAAAGGTGCGTAAAACATACATAGAGAAAAATAGACAAGGAAAAGTGAAAAGAAAGGTTGGCAACTTTCATCACTTTCACACATATATCGTAGAGACGATCCAAATATCACTCTAGCGTGGATTTCGGTAGAGGTAGGACATCTGGACTGCTCAAGGGGCTGTTCATCTTCTCCAATTCGGCAGAAGAACGTCACACGGATTAAGGTAATCCGTTTTTCCCTCTCTTGTTGAACCATACGCAAAATCTAGGGTGATCCTTGAGTGGGTTTTTGGGAAAATTTTTTTAATTTCCGCTGCCTTTCTGTCCCAAAAACCTAACAGTGGTATTAGAGCCATCCCTAGTATTTTTCGTATGACTTTATGTGTTTTTTTTTTGTTCATGGATTGATCTTGATTGTTGGATTTAAGAATGTGTGATATTCTGGTTCAAATTTTTGGTGAGCTTTGTATCTTTTATTAACCTATAAAACCTGGAAAAAGTTTAAGGTTTTGATGGGTAAAGATTGCACAATAATCTGTTGTTAATTCTTTGATGCATTTGCCGAAAAATTCTTGAATGACTTGGCATGCTGTAATCTGATTGTAGCATCATTATGGGTTTGATTTTATGGAGTTGTACAGCTTCTTAGTAACCTTTAAAAACTTGGAATAGTTGCAGGTTTTATCGGTTAATTATTGAATAAGAACTTGTCAGATTAATCATCACTTTGCCAAGTACTTGCGGTTCAAGCTGTCCAACGTGATTATCAGGTTTTCTCTTTCTTTTGAGATGGAATTAGACCTGAATCTCTGTTTATGATCTGCAAGAGTTGCTGGTCTCTTAGTTTTTATGAAAAAAAAATTTGCAGCCAAAGTGCAGCAGTTTTGCTACTGCAACAGCCAAGGGCAACAGCCAAGGGCTGCTGCTGCTATGTGAAGCCATGGGAGGCTTCCTTGGCGGTGGTGGGAGGTTGCTATAGCTCTTGGTGGTTGCTGGGTAAGCAAATCAACAGTTTTTAAGGCATGAGAATGCATCAAAAGTGCAGCAAATTGCAGCTGCAACCTATGCAAGAAAAATTGCAGCAAGTTGCTGCAGTAGCTGAGAACCATTGCTGCCTGCGACCACCTGAGAGCTACTGCTGGGAGCCATTGCCACTGGTGGTAAGTGAAGCACCCAGTGGTGGTGGCTGGAGAGGTGGTACTTTGTGGTGGTTGTCGGTGTTGCTAGAAAACAAATGCAAGAGTAGTTTAGGAAACTAATGTTTTTGAAAATTTGAAGTTTTGAACTTTTGGAAATTTTTGAATTTGATTACAATTTTAATTGCTAAAATGTGTTATGGAATTTAATATTTCATGTGTTTATTAGGTTGGGAATTAATTCAAAATTAATTTGATTAATTGGAATTATTTCGCCAGTTATTTTCCTAATTTAGTTAGGAATAATAATTACCTAATAAGAGTATTTTTCACCAAAAATTTCTAGCATGTATTTAGTCCCCAAATTTGTTTGGGAGCTTGACAAATTAGATCCAAACAATCCATGAATGAATGATTACTATATTTACATGCTTTCTTTAAAGTTGTTTAAATTGCAAGAATGCATGGTGGATGGTTGTGGATATAAAACCCAATTTGATTGTGGATTTATGATTGAATGGTTGTATTTATTTTAAATAGGGTCTGCGTACCCTGCCTCTCTTAATTTCTAGTTGTAATTTCTCTTCTCATCTAAGTCTCCCGAATATAACTCGGGGTTTCTTCTATACTATTTGTAATATATATTAGATAGAAGATAGATGACAGGAAATTGTAGTAACTTGAAGATGAAGAAAAGGAGCCATGCAACAAAGAAGAGATTTTCTCGTGGTTTTCGATTAAACCCTAGTCAACCACTAATTTCCCTAATGGCTGGGGAAATTAGTTTAGAAGTATCCACAACCATCCACGTTTTAATTTCATGCTTATATATATTTTTGAAATGATTATATGCATGTCAATTGATGAGACCACCAAACAAATTTTTCAAAACTTTAATTACAAAATGTTTTGGAGAAGGAGACAAATCCCTCAAATACAATATTAAATCAATAATAAAAGTTGCCTTCCATCATTATAGTATAAAACCAGAGTAGTTATTAAGTGCTAGCTTGTTGGGATTCACCCAAGGCTGCCTTACTTACTACATGTTTTTACTATGTGAAATGTTCTCAAGAATGATGGGTACGATTTAACTAAAATTATAGTTTGTTGGGATTCACTCAAGACCATTAATTTTAGAGGCAATGGTTGGGTTAATACATAAAGATGTAAAATCAAGAGTTGATACCTAACTTATCTAGAAATTACAATTAATTTGTAATTGGTAAAGTACCTACCTTTCAAAATTATTTTTGATTTGTTGGGATTCACCCAAGGTCAAAAAAAAAAATTGAGATGGGATTCTAGCCACTATGGGTTTTTAAGAAAATCTTGAGTCAATTTAAGAGGGTAATTGATTCGAAAAAAAAATAGTGGAAATAAAATAATAATTTCGAAGTTTTTATGATTTTATTAAACAAAATTTTTCTTTTTAACAAACTTTATTTCTGTTGTAGAATGAGTCACAATTTGAGCCTTCGTACCATTCTCACTGATTGCAAACTTAACGACACAAACTTTCTCGATTGGCATTGCAATGTCCTACTCGTTCTCACTCATGAAAAATCGAATATGTGTTTGATGGGCCCATGCCCCAAGAACCTGAACCAAATGCTCCTGCTGCTGCTCGAAATGCTTACAAGAAGCATAGGGATGACAATAGGGAGGCTTCATGTATCATGGTAGCCTCCATGACACCTCAACTTCAGCAGCAGCACATGAACATGGGGGCATATGATATTGTACAATACCTGAGAGAGTTGTTTGAACAACAATCAAGAATGGTGAGATATGATACCTCCAAAAAATTGTTCAGGCGCAAGATGGCAGAGGGAGCACCTGTTGCTCCACACATCTTAAAAATAACTGGGCTAATTGAAAAATTGGCCGAATTAGGCTTTAAGATGGACCAGGTACTGAATGTTGATTTAGTGCTCCAATCTCTGCCAGATTCTTTCTCACAGTTTGTTATGAACTATCAGATGAATAATCTGCAGCACACTTTGCCTCAATTGTTGAATATGCTAAAAACTGCTGAGAAAGAAATAAAGAAAGGGAAGGGTCCCACTAATGTGCTTGTTGTTTCCACCTCTACGAAGAGGAAGAAGCAAGGAAAAGGGTTTAAGAAACCCACAAACAAGCCTGTCAAGAAGCCCAAGAAGGCCAAGGTAGACCAGTCTAAAGCAGCCTGCTTCCATTGTGGACAAATTGGACATTGGAAGAGGAATTGCAACGCATATCTGGAGAGCCTAAAGCAGAAGAAGCTTGCTGAAGCTTCATCACCTGGTACATATATGATTGAGATTAATGTATTTACTTCCGAATCAGACTCTTGGGTATTAGATACCGGATGTGGTTCTCATATTTGCACATCTTTGCAGGGTCTAAAAGACAGTAGACAACTGGGGAAAGGTGAAGTCACTCTACGTGTTGGTAATGGAGCAAAAGTTGCTGCTCTAGCTGTAGGGACTTATTATATTGCTTTACCCAGTGGCCTGATTTTAGAATTATCAAATTGTTATTATGTTCCAGCACTCACTACAAATATCATTTCTATTTCCTGTTTGGATTTGAATGGGTTTAGGATAACTCAGGAGAATAAATGTTGTTCTTTCTTTAAAAATGATGTGTTTTATGGTTCTAGAAATTGGAATAATGGTTTATATATTCTAAATCTGGATAACCAAATTCTCAATGTGAGTAAAAAGAGAATGAGATTAGATAAACTAAACAAAACCTACCTCTGGCACTGTAGACTTGGTCATGTAAATGAGAAACGCATTTCCAAGTTACACAAAGGTGGATACTTGGATTCATTTGATTATGAATCATATGATATATGTGAAGCTTGTTTACTTGGAAAAATGACAAAAACGCTCTTTATTGGAAAGGGAGAACGGTCTAGTGATTTACTTGGGCTAGTACATACTGATGTTTGTGGTCCAATGTCAATTACAGCTAGAGGTGGATTTTCATACTTCATTACCTTCACGGATGATCATTCTAGATATGGTTATGTGTATTTAATGAAATACAAATCTGAATCTTTTGAAAAGTTCAAAGAATTCAGAAATGAAGTAGAGAAACAAACAGGTAAAAGTATTATGACACTACGATCTGATCGTGGTGGAGAATACTTAAGTGATGAGTTTCGAGTTTATTTGAAGGATAATGGAATAGTTTCACAATGGACTCCTCCAGGTACACCACAGCTAAATGGTGTGTTTAAAAGGAGAAACCGAACCCTATTAGATATGGTACGGTCCATGATGAGGCACTCGAGTGTCCCAAAATCATTTTAGGGATATGCATTGGATGCTGCCTCCCATACTCTTAACAGAGTACCCACAAAGGTTGTTGATTCAACTCCATATGAAATATGGAAAGGGAAGAAACCAAATCTATCGTACATGATGGTTTGGGGCTGCCCAACTTATGTAAAGAGGGCAGAATCGGATAAGCTTGATGCTAGATCCGACAAGTGTTTGTTTGTAGGGCATCCGAGAGAGTCTATAGGATACTATTTCTACAACCCAATTGAACAAAAAGTGTGTCTCAAAACATGCCATTTTTCTAGAGAAAGAGTTTATTCTAGAAAGAGACAATGGGAGTAGAATAGATCTTGAAGAAATTCAAGATCATCAAACAAACATTGAGCAACCTGTTGAAGAACAACTTCAGCCACATAATGATGGTGCGCACACAGAAGCTGTGGATATACAAGGGCCTCGTAGGTCAGTAAGGGTACGCTCAGCTCCCAAGAGATATGAATTTCTTATGAGCTAAAGCAATGATATACTAGTCATTCAAGATGACGAACCTACTACCTGCCAAGAAGTGTTGGATAGTCCAGACTCCTCCAAATGGTTGGAAGCCATGAATTCCGAAATGAATTCCATGTATGACAACAAGGTTTGGATCTTGGTTGATCCACCTGAAGGGATAAAACCTGTAGGGTGTAAATGGGTCTTCAAGAAGAAGACAGACATGGAAGGAAATGTGATTACCTATAAAGCTAGATTGGTAGCCAAAGGCTACAAGCAGAAAGAGGGAATCGATTATGATGAAACTTTCTCACCAGTCACAATGCTTAAGTCCATTCGGATATTGCTTGCAAAAGCGGCATATCATGACTATGAGATTTGGCAGATGGATGTAAAAACTGCATTCCTTAATGGAAATTTGCAGGAAGATGTGTACATGACACAACCTGAAGGTTTTACATCTTCAAATCCTAGTCAAATATGTAAGCTACAGAGGTCCATTTATGGACTTAAGCAAGCATCTAGGAGTTGGAACATCCGATTCGATGAGACAATCAAAGAGTTTGGGTTTCTCAAGAATCCGGATGAACCTTGTGTATACAAGAAGGTTAGTGGGAGTTCAATCGTTTTTCTTGTACTATATGTGGATGACATATTAATAATGGGAAACGATATACTAATGTTACAATCGGTAAAGGGCTGGTTGTCGAAAAACTTTTTCATGAAAGATTTAGGAGAAGTGACCTATATATTAGGCATTAAGATCTATAGAGATAGATCTAGTCTCTCACAGTTTACATACATAGATAAAGTGCTAAAGAGGTTTAGCATGGATCAGTCTAAGAAGGGCTTTATACCTATGACTCATGGTATAAGCCTTTCTAAGAGCATGTGTCCTAAGACACAAGTTGAGGATAATAAAATGCGTACTGTTGCATATGCTTCGGCAATTGGATCAATTCTGTATGCTATGTTGTGCATAAGACCTGATGTCTCCTATGCTCTGAGTGTTACGAGCAGATACTAGGCTAATCCAGATGAGGGCTACTGTACAGCCGTTAAGAACATTCTTAAGTACTTGAGAAGGACTAAAGATTTGTTCTTGGTATATGGAAAAGGTGAGTTGGAACTTAAGGGCTATACTGATGCGAGTTTTCAGTCGGATAAAGATGACTATAAGTCGCAGTCAGGTTTCATTTTTACTCTTAATGGAGGTGCTGTATGTTGGAAAAGTTCCAAACAGGACACCACAGCAGATTGTACAACAGAGGTTGAATACATTGCAGCCTCGGAAGCAGCTAAGGAAGCCGTTTAGATTAAAAAGTTCGTGACAGAACTTGGTGTGGTTCCAACCATTGTTGATCTAGTTACTCTGTACTGTGATAACAATGGAGCTATTGCTCAAGCAAAGGAACCTAGGTCTCATCAGCGATCCAAACATGTACTTAGAAGATTTCACTTAATTAGAGAAATCATTGCCAGAAATGAAGTAAAGATAGAGAGAGTCCCCACAGAGGATAACATAGCTAATCCTCTCACTAAAGTTCTTTCTCAAAAGAAACATGAAAGTCATGTATTATCATTTGGACTGAATGTCATTTGGAATGAAGTGGGAGATTGTTGGAATGTATGCCCTAAAACAATGATTTTGTTTAATACATTCCTTATTATGTTTTGTATTTTAATAACTTCTTCTTTATCTGTTAAATGCTAGATATAACTGATAAAATCCTTAGAATACTTACTAATGTGATGATGGTCACAAGTGTTGATGGCTATGAGATATCAATCACATTTATAGTAATATTCTTAAATTTTCCTAATCATAGTACTAATGAAATAGGACATCACTAGTACGGAAAGACTAGTACACAATTAGTCTCTACTTAATGTATGTAGTGGTTGTTCTCATCAACCATGGTATATAGATACCTAGGTTAATGTGTAAATGATTTGTAAAGTACAAGTACATTGGAATGATCTGCTTAGAGATCCCATTAGGATATCTATCTAGTGCCAATGGTTGTATCTCTTGTGGTAAGTTATGTAAATGATCCTACGACTTGAGATCACCATAGTATCTTGAGTGTGAATCACTACATTTTGACTCTATTGCTTGTTACTCATTGAGAGTGACTTAGAGAACAGAGATTGGGTGTAGTGTAGAGCACGGAAAGGTAATGAGTGATCAAGATAGGATTCACCACTCCGATAGTAGGAGTTGATATCCGGATGGCCACTAGTAGGAAATTAACCCTAAAAGGTCGACTACATTAGGTTAATTGAAGAATATTTTCAAGTTAACCTAATCTAGGGTTAATTCTGGAAACTAATAAATTTAATTAGTCATTAAAGAATTGGCACTTATTCCTTATTCCTTGACTAATTGGATATCGATGGTGAAAGGATAATAATTACATGGTAACTTCTCATGGACAGGTTAGGTCAAAATTCCCTTGACTAATTTCGGGTACTTGGGTGGTCATGTTGCTAGACACCGCTCATGATTTATAATTATGAATTAATTAATTATTGTAATTAATGATAAAATAAAGTTGTTTATTTTATCTAATTCTTTTTGAGAATTATAACTCATAATTATTGCCAATGTATTTGGAGCCTATTGGATCACATGCATCAGAATTTTGGTTCTGGATTAAAATTATGTGTCCGAGTGAAGATTTGGAAATAAAGTATAAGATACTTTCAGGATTTAATTTATAAGAAAAATAAATTCCAGGCCTATTTGAGCAAATAGGAGAAAATAGTTATCTCCTATCTATCAGATAGTTGAGGGATAGAGTTTGTTATTGGATAAAAAACCTATCTCTTCCTTTTTCTTCTCGATGAATCCTCTCTCTATTAGAATGATGAAAAACCTATGACTCTCTTAAGGGGAAAAATAGGGTTTTGTTACACATAGAGAGTAAAAAAGGAAAAAGGTGTGTAAGACATACATAGAGAAAAATAGACAAGGAAAAGTGAAAAGAAAGGCTGGCAACTTTCATCACTTTCACACATATATCGTAGAGACGATCCAGATATCACTCTCGCGTGGATTTCGGTAGAGGCAGGACATTTGGACTGCTCAAGGGGCTGTTCATCTTCTCCAATTCAGCAGAGGAACGTCATACGGATTAAGGTAATCCGTTTTTCCCTCTCTTGTTGAACTATACGCAAAATCTAGGTGATCCTTGAGTGGATTTTTGGGAAAATTTTTTTAATTTCCGCTGTCTTTCTGTCCCAAAACCTAACATGGTTAACCATAAGACCAAGCCTATTGGTGATTATGGAAGGAAGGGTGATTAATTGAGGGCAAAAGCAAGGCCACCACCACCGGCCGGATGGGAGGTTATGGTAATTCGATAATTCAGTTTATTTGCATATTATTGAAGAATGGATGATAGGAAGGTTTGAACCTAAACTCTTACTTGGGCAAAAGGACTATCACCCTATCAATTAAGCCAGACCTCGTTGGCAACTATCCCTTGTCCCGTAGCCAAAGGGACTGCCCCATTGGATTTATGGAAAACATGTAAATTAATTCATATGTTAGATGCTGATGTCTGTATACTTTACTCTCCCAAAGTTTGTTGCATTTTGCACTATGGCTCCCAAATATATATATATATATATATGGAAAATCTTACTTTAAATGACATATGATTTATGCGACATACACAAACTAGATGATGGCTTGCCTTCTTGATTTTAGATAGGGAAAACTGTTTAAAATATCTCTCATATTTTGCCAAATAAATATTTTGTCATTCACTTTTAAAATATTAACTTTATGTCCCATACAAATTCAAATTAGCAAAATTTGATCTTAACCTAAGCTTTTTACTTTTTTCTTGCCTGAAAAATCACCAAGTGACCTAGATGCAGTCATTTTTTGTGTATAGAAGGACCAGATCCCACCTTTTCAATGAAAAAATAAATATGGATTAGATCAAATATCACTTTTAAGGAAAAAAAATGAATATGGTTTGAATTAGATCCTACAGATCGGGTTGTTTGCTTAACCACAAATGAGATCTGGCTTTTTTCTCACTTAAAAAATGATTGTATATGAGTTATGTAATGGATTTAGGGTACAAGAAGGCCAAAAATTTAGGCTGGGATTAAATTTTATTGATTCATTTTGTAAAGAATGTAAAACTACTATTTCAAAAGTGACAGTGGAATAAATTTATCTGGCAAAATGTGAAAATGTTTTGAATGATTTTCCCTTTTAGATATTCCTATGCCTATGTTTGATTTCATCATTGATACAAAGTCATCATATATATGTATATATATATATATATTGTCGCCTCAACAACATTTGTTAATTTGTTACGCTAAAGCCCTTGTATGTGTAATTGTAGATTGACTTCTAAATCAAAATCCTAGCTCTATCTTTTTGTTACTTTTCTTGCAATGTTGTGCCACTACTTCAATTATTGGGAATGTATGGGTCTCACGTCATAGACTAACTAGTTGATTTGCTAAATTATTGCTTCTATCTATAGCCAGCTAGTCATGTTTATCTTCATTTGCCATGGCAGTTGCTATTAGGATTGCTGTTGAGATATGCCAATTTTTCCTACATATTTTATCAGATTGAGTTTGATATCAAAATAATTTAGTTATTAGAAGAATAAAGCTATTTGTTTACCAAATATCATGTTGGTTTGTTAACAAATATTCTAACTAAGATTTGCTAGTAAAAGAAGATATTTATGATAATTGTTAGTTGAATATTTTTGCTAGTTTGTTTCATGTAATCACTATAAATAGTGAGTTGAGGATTGAATAACATAAGCTCATTTTTAGTTTCAATATAAGTCTCTTATAAGTTTTTTTTGCAAACACAAAGGTGCTGTTTCTTAGTTTATATCTTAAAAAACCAATAAAGTAGAATCAAGAGCCTAAATCTTAAAGGCCTGTTTCTTTGAGAGTGAGTGAACCTGGTGAGAATTTCTTTTTCACTATAAAATTATACACTTAAGCCTTTAACATCAAAATGCCAGGAAACAACTTCTTGTCCAGCCCTCCAAGTTTCACTGGTGACAACTACCAAATCTGGGCTATCAAAATGAAGTCCTATTTAGTGGCTAGTGATTTTGGGATATGGTAGAGACAGATCCTATTCTTGAATTGTCGGAAGATCCAACTATTGCAGAGATAAGAGCTCATAGGGATGCAGTCAAAAGGAGACGAAAAGCCATGACATGCATTCATTCAACAATTTTCAATGTAGTATTCACAAAAATTATGACTTGTGAAACTGCAAAGGAAGCTTGGGATGCTCTCAAAGTGGTCTTTCAAGGCAATGACAGAACAAGACGGATGCAAGTTTTGAACCTGAGGAGAGAATTTGAACTCCTTGGGATGAAAGACACCGAAAACATTAAAAAGTACTCTGACAGACTCTTAAATGTTGTGAACAAAATCAGATTGATTGGAGAACAACTTCCGAATAGCAGAGTTGTGGAGAAAGTCTTGGTGAGTTTACTAGAAAGGTTTGAAACCAAGATTTCCTCTCTTGAAGATTCAAGGGATCTCTCTCGAATGGCCTTGCTAGAATTAATTAATGCTTTAGAGGCACAAGAACAAAGACGAGCCATAAGAACTAAAGAAGTCATTGAAGGTGCTTTTCAAGTAACAAATAAGGATCAAATTCACCAAGGTGGTAGAAATGACCAAGAGAAAAATAGCAATGACGAGAAGAAAAATGGCAGAAATTGTGAGGACCCGAAAATTATTTTATTTTATCTTATTTCTTTGAGTACATTTTCTTTACTTTACTTTATTTCCTTAATTTCTCATATATTTTTATAAGTAAGTCAAGTTTTAAATCATTTTCTATGTATAAGTTAGTGCATGTTAAATTCGTAGTGCATTATGGTAGTAGGACCCACTAACGCGGTATGTACAATAAATTTTTGAAAATTACGAGGAGTTTTGTGCAAAGGGATATTATTTTATAAGGTGTTATGGGATAATTAGGGATTGGCTAGATATTTTAATGACTGGAAGATAATAGGATGAGGATTAACTATGACAAACCATTTGTCACAAAAGCTTTAGACCATTGACTTTGACTAAGACCTTTCTTAACCTTTTATTAACCAAAAATTGACCAAAAATCCTATCATCTTCTCCCCTCTCTTGGTCGACCTTCATGAGTAAGAAAAGAAAGAAAGAAAACTCTATTTCCAACACAAAAACCTTGCTTGATCCTTGAGTTTTCACCTTAACCTAGCTAATCAATCTATAAAAGCTGAATTTGAGGTAGGAGGAGGAACTTTGGTGGAGAGTTTTTGGAGAAAGAAGCTTGTGACTGCTTGGTCTTCTTTGGGTTTTAAGGTAACAAAGTTTCGAAACCATCTCTTGTCATTTTACTTGCTTTTGAGTGGATTTAAGGGTTAAATTATGGTGGTATTCATGGAAAATTTCATGGTTCATGTGGTGGATCAAATTTCTAGATTTGATTGAAGATTTCCAGCTTTGATGAGTTCATTCAGTTGTGTTATAATTTATCAGCATTAGCACATGATTTTCCAGCTTTCCAATGCTTGTTTGGCTTTATAATAGAAATTTCCAACTTATGATTATGAATTTCAGCATAGGGTTTAATTTTTCTAGCTTGAGTAGGTGATGGTTATATACTATGTATATACTTGATTTAGTGAGTTGTTGGTCTGGTATGTATATGCTTGATTTCTGTTATCAGTGTGAGAATGAAGCCTTGAAAATGGCTGGAAATGAGGGAAAATAAGGGGAAGTGCTGCTGAAAATTTTTTTCGGAGGAGACTCTGAGTAGTCTTGGAAAATTTGTCATATCTTAGTGTAGAAAAATTCAAATTGAGTTCTGCTTGTTGCATTGAAATTAGATTCAAAGTACTTTCTACCGTGAAAATTTTAAAATTTTTCTCAATTCCTATGAATATCTGTGATTTTTTAAAATTGACTGAATTTTCACACCTGCTCTGTTTTTCTACTAGATGAAGCAGTAATTTGAGGCTAGAATTTGACTGACTTGTGGACAGAATCTTACAAATGTTTCTTCTGCGAAATTGTACTTTGAGTCTATTTTTCAATGGTATAAAGTTTATAAATTTTGGATTTAAGAAACTTGAGATATGATTTTTCAAATAGCATCGCGCAAAACTGAAAAAATTCTGTTTTCCTAAAACTGTTCTTACTTTCATTTCCAACTTTAAATTGGAATTGTTAAACCATTTTGAATTTGGTTTTATGATTAGAATGAGGAAATTCTTGGTTACTCATGTCTCTTGGATCTAAATGTTCTCTTTTCACTCCAAAACTATATTTGTATCGTTACACTAGTAGTTACTTGGATTTTCTTTGGTTCACCTAAGATTTGAATGGTTGAATTATAATACTTTACCTTGGTTGTTCTTAGGGTTTGTTGGTGATCAAGGGCATAACCCGAGGGACGAACTTTCGACGTTATTTTGCTTAAACTGGTGAGTGTCAAGTGCATGTTTGTTGATATCTTGATTTGACTGATAGCACGTGTTATATGTTGAATTCTGAACTTGATGAGGCGAGAGTGTACTTTATCGCACTCGTCCTCCCCTTCTTGAATGATCTTGTATTTGTTTAAACTTGATTAACCTGTACTTGTGGTTGTGCTTATACTCGACTTGTAAGTGTTGAGCGGCAGCATGTACCACACTCAATTTGAGTGAGAGATGCCTCTCATCTTGTATCCATACTTTTATTCTGATTAAATCAATTGGACAGTTATCTCGTCGACCCTAGTGCTGAGCGGTACGAGTTATCTCGTCGACCGTAGTGTTGAGCGGTAGCATGTACCACACTCAATCCGAATGAGAGGTGCATCTCATTCTATCTCACTATTTTTATCCTGATTAAGTCGATTGGAGAGTTATCTCATCGACCCTAGTGCTGAGCGGCAGCATATACCATACTCAATCTGAGTGGGAGGTGCCTCTCATTCCGTCTCAGTACTTTTATCCTGATGAAATCAATTGAAGTGTTATCTCATCGACCATACTTGTTCTTGTTTGGGTATACTCAAGTATTACCACCACTATTTCTATTTGGCGTTCGGTCCCGGTTGGGAGTGAAATGGTGGATAGGGATTTATGTCAAATGAATTCTACGGACTTGTTATTTGCATGGTTGACAGAGTGTTAACAAACAAAATGACATCCAAAATCGTGAAATGGCAAGTGATGATCTTGATCCCTGTCTTTTGATGTTTACAAAACAATTGGATAATACTAATATTTTTTCAATAAGAAATTTTTTCAGCTCTGAAATAATTTGATTCAAAGAACAATTGAAAGAAGATAAAGGAAGATGAAAGCTGTCGGACACTCACAAAGATAATACCGGACGTCCGTCCGATAGATAGTGCAGATCATATCGGACGCAAAACATCTTCATCGAACGCAATCTGTCTGCAGTAGAATTGAGATGATCCTTCAAATTCTCTATCTGCTATTGGACGCAAGCAACGGTAGTACCGGACGTCCGATACTCCCAATGATTAGTTGACTCTATAGATACCTTCTATCCATTGGAAGTATTAATGAAGCACTTTCTTGGTCTCATATAAATAGAGTATGGTCAAAAACTTCAAACAACTTTTGCACACTGAGAATACAAAAGATCAAGAGTAGTTTTAGTGAGAAAATACTCTCCAAGGAAGATTTGTACTCTTTGTGGTGTAAGGTTCTTTGTAAGCTTTTCATTTGTGAATGAATACTTCAATAGTATAGCTCTGTGAGGGTTATCCTGAGGGACAGTAAAACTTCCTAGTTTGACCAAGTGAAACTTGGGGCAAAGAGGAAGTGAGCCTTCCTTTGTACACAAGATTGATTGTATTTCATCAACTTGAAAAAGCTTGTTTTGTGAATTGATCTTCGAGCTCAATAGGAGCTTGGTAGTCAATTGGTTTGCAATTCTTCTGTTCTTATTTATTTATTATTATCTTGTGATTCATAAATGGCATATCTCTTCTACTTCTCTCAAGTGATATTGTTCATTCATTAATTGATTCATTGTGTGATCATTTAGAAAAGATGATCAATTTTATATTGAGCAAAAAGTGTTTATAACTTGATTAACTTTTTAATCAACCTAATTCACCCCCTCTTAGGTTGTTTTCGGGTCTAACAATTGGTATCAGAGTTTGGTCTTCTAGAGATTAAACTCAAAACTCAAGCGGTTTAGAAGTAAAGATGACAACCAACAATGTCGCATTTTTTGAAGGACAATCTGTCACTAGAGCTTCAATGTTTAATGGGTCAAATTATGTAAGTTGAAAAGAAAGAATGATCATCTTCTTGTAATTGATTGATATTGAATTGTGATTTATTGTTAATGAAAATCTATATGATGCCTCTACAATAGATGAAAATACTCATAGACCTAAACAAAAAACAAGAAATGAATTGACTGCAGACGATAGAGCTCATTTCACCTTAAATGCAAAAGTTATGAATGTGTTATATAATACTTTAAACTCAAATGAATCAATTAGGGTCAAAAGATGTAAGTCAACTAAAGAAATTTGGGAGAAATTGAGAGAAATTCATGAAGGTAGTAAGAATGTTAGAAAACAAAAGAAATCTATCTTAGTTACCAAATATGAGTCATTTAAGATGAAATCTCATGAAAATATTGATAAAATGTATTGTAAATTTAATGATTTTATTAAGGATTTAAAAGTTCCGGAAAAGAAATACTTATTGGGAGAGAAAAATAGAAAAATCTTGAATGTTCTGTCTAAACATTGGGAAAGTAAGGTAACTGTTATTAAAGAAGCAAGAGATTTAAATTCAATGCCTATTGAATCTCTTATAAACTCTCTAACATCTTATGCATTGAAACTTAAGACCAAGGTACAAAAAAAAAGAAGATGCAAAAGTAAAAAGGAACATTACTCTAAAAACATCTCAAGATGAAGATGACTCGATTTTATTGGATGGTAAAGCTATGGATGTTGATGACAATGACCTAGCTCTCATCACAAAAAGTTTCAAGAGAATCCTCAACAAAAGGAAGATCTAGCAATTCAACAATGCAAGAAACAAAAGAAAACAAGATGCCAATAAAAAGTAAGGTGACAAATGCTATGAATGCGGCCAACTTGGGCACTACATGAGTGAGTGTCCAATGAAGAAGAAAAAAGAAGGAAAAAAAATCAAGATTCAACAATTTTTAATTCACATGAAATGAGTGCAACTCCGATGATGAAATAGAAGAGGAAGAAGAATCTATTCAAATGACTTTTATGGCCATTGAAAAAATTGAGGTAACAACTTGTAACTCTCAATTTGAAAGTGATGATAAAACTGATGATGATTTTGAATCTTTCATTGAAAAATTGCATGATAGTTTGAAAGAATCTTATGCTAAATATAAGGAATTAAAATATAAAATTAGTTTTCTTCTTCAAGACAATGCACGTCTTTTTCAAGAAAATAAAAAGCTGAAAACTGAAAATGATTACTTGAAAAATGGTGAGATTGATCTACAAAATGAGTTTGATAAAAAACAAGACTTTGTGAAATGTTCAAAGAGAAACAAGGTGATTTGAAAAGAAGAATGGACAATCTAAATGAGTTTCTTCAACATAAAAAATAAAACTGTTTTCAAGGGAATGGATTAAAGCCTCATTTTGGCACTCATGAGAAAAAGTTAAATTCTGGTGCAAATGAATTTACTATTTATAAGAGAAGACAAGTAAGATTTATCAAACCTGTTCATACAAATAACTCTTTGGTTATGTATAATTTTTGTTGTAAAAAAGATCACATAAAAAGTAATTGCTATGTGAGGAAGAACATGAGAATAAGTATAAAATACATGTGGATAGTTAGAAATGATGCTAACTCTCAAGGATCCAAAACTCTTGGTTGAGAATGGTTTTAAAAAGTGGATAGTTTTTTGGTTGAGAATAATTTTAAAATGGGTATTGTGGATACCACTCTTTTCACTAAACAAAATTTCAATGATTCTCTAATTGTGTAAATATATATGGATGATATTATTTTTGGTGCTACTAATGAGTGTTTATGCAAGAATTTTTTCACTATTATGCAAAATGAGTTTGAGATGAGTATGATGAGAGAGTTAAATTTCTTTCTTGGGCTCCGAGTGCTTCAAATTCAAGAGGATACATTCATTAATCAAGCAAAGTATACAAAGGAACTTCTCAATAGATTTGGAATAGAGGATTCGAAGCAAGGTGGAACGCCAATGTGTACATCTATCAAACTTGACAAAGATGAAGAAGGTACGAAAGTTGATGAAAAGAAATATAGAGGTATGATTGGTAGTTTACTTTATTTAACAGCAAGTAGATCCGATATTATGTTTGTCGCTTGCTTGATTATATTTTGAAGGACAAAACTGAGCGTTTTGGAAAAGACTATCTAAAAATTTTTTCGGTCAAGCTTTATCGGACGTCCGATAGTTGATGAACGGGAGTCCTGTAGTACTCTAGGATCATTTACACTTCATATTAGGACGCATTTTCAGTTTTGTCTTTTGTAATATTTTTGATGTTTTTGATATTCAGTACTGTGTTTCCTTTGATGTTTTTGAATGTTACAATTAATGGATTTTGATTGATATGAATGTTGGTCTCATTGATGTTCATTGGTATTCTTTTGTGTTATTTTTAGTATCTTTTGGTATGAATGTTGGCTGATGATGGTTGCCACTGTTGTTATTTTTGTCGACAATTACTCTCTACTTTTATGATGACAAAAGGGGGGAGAAATTACTAAATGAATGCTGGTTTAGTATGCTATGAGTAAGGGGGAGTCCTTTCGATGATATTATATGTTGGTATCTAATGATTTTGGTTGCTATGAGTAAGGGGGAGTTTCTGCTTATTTTTCTTTATCATCCATTGTTTTGTCATCATTAAAAATGAGAAGAATTATGATCTTGATCCCTGTATTTTGATATTTACAAAATAATTGGATAATACTAATATTTTTTCAATAAAAAAGCTTTTCAGTTTTGAAGCAATTTGATTCAAAGAATAATTGAAAGAAGATAAAGGAAGATGAAAGCTGTCGGACGCTCACAAAAATAATACCGAACGTGTGACGCCCCCACTTCTCCCTAAGGCGAACCAAAGGGTATCCGCGGGACGCCTGCCCAGCTCTCGCCGGGACTCACTACAATCGATCATTCAAAAGCTCGAAATACTTTAAGTAACCTCAATACATAATTAAAGTACTTCGAATATCTCACACTTACAATTATGCAGCTTTCAAGCTTAAATACAACCCAATGGAAAAGGGGTACTATAGCCATCCGTTATAATATAACTTAAAGTCTTCAAAAGAAAACAATCTAGTACTACTCACGAGCACCCTTGGTCTCGAACCCTGTAAAAGAAATCCACAACGTGGTATGAGCTACACAGCCCAGTGAGGTTCCAAGACACTCTAACAGTTCAAATAAATCAAATAAGTTGGGCATATCATACGCATGGTTCAAGGTTACACAATGGCATGTTATCATGAGGCAATAATCATTGTACAGGTAATTTGAGACATTTATCATGGTATGAGACATTAGCATGTATAGTTCACGAGTGATTGGAGCTTATTACAGGCATAGCTCAGGATTTCATGTTGGCATTTTAGCACGAAACAATCATCATGATACCAGGTAAACATATACTGTAGGATACGGTGTTCCAGTGGAACTCTGTCGGTCATCTGCACCTTATGACTTCCGGATCCCCTCGGTTTGACTGGCCATCACCTTATCCCTCCAGTGGTAATACTCGAGTATACCGAAACGGTTGTCCAGGGTTCCAACCTACCCGACCGAGCCCAGTCCTGGCTCGAGTAGGTCAGTAACCGAGGCAGGGCCCAAGTTCAGCTTAGAGCTTACAACATGCACAAGTAATCAAGTAATTCGGCAAAAGGTAAAATTCATCATTTGAGTAGGTCGAGTGAGGTAAAGTACACACTCGCCTAACAATGATGGACAACTTCATATAACATGCGATTCATGATAATCAAGTGATCAAGTAAGTTGGTGATCACGTAAGCAGATAATCAAGTAAGCAAGTAGCCGAATGGATTAGAAAACGGTAAGTAAACACGGTAAACGGTAAACGGTGGTAATTACGGTTAATTGGTAGACATATGTCATTTTAATAGGCCACCATTGGCCGATTTTCACTTTTTCCACATAAGAGTCGAGGAGATTCACTCCAACCGACTTATGCTGTCATAGCATAATTAATCATTTAAACACATCATGTAGATATGCTCTCCAAACATTTCATATCTAGTATTTCAAGTAATCACATAAATATGCTCTTTAAGCATTTCATATCGAATAGTTCAAATATACATATTTCAGGTATTTCATGTCGAGTAATTCAAGTATACCTTATTCAGATATGCATGAGTGTGGTAAATACTTAACATATAGCACTTAACACTTAATAATCATGGGTTATGCATGTCATAGACTTATTCCAATTACGTATTCCTATATGGAACACTCACCTATAGCAACAAGAGAGTAATACTCAAACAAGTGTCTAGGCGTCCACTTCGAGTTCTTCTTGAAGGTCCCCTTGAGCGCCTGAGCAAATAACCATTAACTATTATACACTATCACTTAGAACTCCTACTTATCAAAGAAGGTTGTACAATCTAAAGGGAATTCATGAATTGGGCCTTAATTATTAATAATCGAGGCTCAAGAGTAAAGTTTTAAAGTCTAAAGAAAGAGACTAACATTTTTCATGAAATCGAGTTCAAAATGTTCAATCGGTATCGAGAAAAGAAGGCAAGTTTCCAAAATCTCATTTCTAAGAAATTGTCAAATTTTAGCTTTGGGTGTCAATTCTAGAAAAATCGTATCTTGCACTACGTAGGTCCAAAATTGGAAAGCTTGATACCATTGGAAACTACATTCCGAGTACTACAAGTTTCTAGAAGACACTTTTCCATGATTCGAAATGGAAGGTATTCAAAAGTTGGATCAAAGTTACTGCTGTAGAATACTAAGACAGTTTCAAGGTTGGTTTTTGGCCAATTTTGGAAATTCAGTAAAATTCACTTGTTTTGAACTAACCTTTGAAATTTGGAAATCAAATAGTGTTGCAATCCAAGAGTATAACAAAACAAGCGGATTGAGAAACGGAGTTTCGAGCACCGAGATACGGTAGCCCGAAGTTGAGCAAATTCAAGACTGGATGAAAATTTTCCAGATTTGAACCTCTAACTTTAGTAATTCAATTGGGTATCGAAACGAACTTGAATCGGCACCAAAATTGGCAGTATTTTACTCCCATATGAAAGGTACCACTCTATCAAATTTCAGGGAAAAATACTTTCGGTAAGATAGTTAATTAGTCAACCAAAGTTCAGGAAAATTATAAGGCAATCTGCCTTGAGACTTTCATTACCCAATTCAAAACGTCTAATCAAGCAAACTATACAATCATGGTTCATTTGTGAAATAAAGGCCTAAGAAACATCCATAATGCCTTTGGTAAGTGTTTAGTATCAAGAACATCAATTAACAAGTTCACTCCAATATCTTGTTCCAAACCAGTCCAACATTAGGGTTTTTCCAAAACAGAGCAGTCCACTTGTTTCAGTCACAACTCAGTCAATTTAACTCGAAATCGAGCATGGCTTACGCCGTTGGAAAATACGTTCATAGGGGTAAAATATCACAGAAGAAATCATT
This sequence comes from Coffea eugenioides, assembly GCF_003713205.1. Classification (NCBI taxonomy): domain Eukaryota; kingdom Viridiplantae; phylum Streptophyta; class Magnoliopsida; order Gentianales; family Rubiaceae; genus Coffea; species Coffea eugenioides. The sequence goes on along the minus strand of NC_040042.1, from coordinate 17,732,457 downwards.
TCCAAATTCGGCACCAATCTGGTTCAAAATCGGGCATCAAGTTGCTGCCTGAACACTTCATTCCAGATGAACAGAGCAACAGGACAGCGAACTTAAAACATTTGGTTCGGCTTGCTCACAAAGAATCAGAACGTGCATTATATACCAAATTAAAGCCAGGAATGTCTAGTTTCCAACGCCACCAACGGCACATGATTTCGACATCCGAGGACAGAGTTATAGCCAAAATACTACCACTGGTCAGAATCATACGCGAACAGTTTTCCAGATTGCTAGTTTCTCAAGAAAAATTCATTTGCTCAATCAAACCTCAATATTTTCCAATGAAATTTTTCACACATCTAATACATCCTATAAACATCTAATTCAAGCCATTAAACCATTAAAAATTGGCCTGGAAATGGCCGAACATGGCAGGGGCAAAATCGGAAGTTTTTGCTTCTTACACCCAATGAAGTTTCTACTAATTACCCACCACTAATGCATCATTATAACCACTAAACCAACAATATAATCACCATCAATCATCACATCAGCAACAATAACCCAAGTGTGGGAATTCCAAGAGCCCACTATCACATTTTTACACCATACACAAGCTAACCAAATGCATGCATGAACTTAACAAGGTAAGATAGCTTCCAAACTTCAAGTTTTCAAGAGTGGATCATCACTTACTTTGGGTTGATGTTCAGCAGAATTTTCGGCCCTCTATTACCCCAGAAAAACCGTGATTTCCAGCCCTTGTTTGCAGCTCAAAATGATCCTCAAGTGTCAAGCTAGGTGTGGTGCAAGTTTGGTTAATTTTGGAGATGATTTGGAGTGGTTTTGAGTGAGATTAGTGAGCAGAAATTTTGTTGCAAATGAGTTAGAGAGAGGAGGGAGCTGGCCGGCTGTTTGAAGCTCAAGAGAGAGAGAGAGTGATCAGATTTTAGCTTCCAAGAGAAGACATTAACTTGTGGCCTCAAGTCACCCATTAGTCAACTCACATTAGGGTGCGTTTGGCGCGATTAGGCTCGATTTTCTCGCGCGTTTGGTTCACTAGTGCACTAAACCTCCAATGTATTTATATTCATGTAGATAATATTCACTCTTAATTGTCCCGAAATAAAGGTCTAAAGTCCCTCAAATAAAGTCGCGCGTGTGAAAACGCGTACCGTCAATTTTTTACGCTATAACGCGAAACCTCCGGGAAATTCTTATAACGATAGTACTAATAACTATCACTTGAGTATTTAAACATTAAAATACCGAATTTAGGTCCATTGTACATGTCTCCAATATTCCAAACTTATTGTACTCTCAAGCGGATAAAATCTTCAAGCACTATTCACTGTTTTTACTAAACGCGCTCCAGGAAATTAATTCATGAAATGAGTTACTTTAAAAATATAACGAAGTTATATTACCATGTATTTAGGTCTAATAAGACTAGAAAATATTCCTCGAGGCAAATATCCAATTAAATAATTTATTAAGCCACAAATTAGGCTAAAAAAAATAATAGTTTTTACGAGTCCTCACAGAACGTCCGATAGACATTGCAGATCATATCGGACGCAGAACATTTTCACCGGACGTCCAATAGAATTGAAATGATTTTTCAAATTCTTTGTGTGCTATTTGACGCAAGCATCGGAGGTACCAGGCGTTCGATAGAATTGAGATGATTTTTCAAACTCTCTGTCTACTATCGGACGTAAGCAACGGTAGTACCGGACGTCCGATACTCCTAACGGCTAGTTGATTCTTCAGCTACTTTCTATCCGTTGGAAACATTAATGAAGCACTTTCTTGGTCTCATATAAATAGAGTCTGGTCAAAAACTTCAAACAACTTTTGCATACTGAGAATACAAAAGATCAAGAGTAGTTTTAGTGAGAAAATACTCTCCAAGGAAGATTTGTACTCTTTGTGGTGTAAGGTTCTTTGTAAACTTTTCGTTTGTGAATGAATATTTCAATAGTATAGCTCTATGAGGGTTATCCTGAGGGACAGTAAAACTTTCTAGTTTGACCAAGTGAAACTTGGGGCAAAGAGGAAGTGAGCATTCCTTTGCACACAAGATTGATTATATTTCATCAACTTGGAAAAACTTGTTTTGTGAATTGATCTTCGAGCTCAATAGGAGCTTGGTAGTCAATTGGTTTGCAATTCTTCTGTCCTTATTTATTTATTATTATCTTGTGATTCATAAATTGCATATCTCTTCTACTTCTCTCAAGTGATATTGTCCATTCAGTAATTGATTCATTGTATGATTACTTAAAAAAGAGGGTAAATTTCATATTGAATAAAAAGTGCTCATAACTTGATTAACTTTTTAATCAACCTAATTCACCCCCCTCTTAGGTTGCCTTCGGGCCTAACAGCAAGCTCGTGAATTAGTTCTTGAGAACTCTTGTATCCTCTTAATGAATGTGTTTTAGTCCTTTTGTGGCTTTACTTGAAACCATTGTTGCTATTCTGTATATGTGCTACTTGAGTTGAATTATGGTACTTGTTTTACTTGCTTGCTTGATATCTTGACCTCACTGAGCGTCCGCTCATCCCTTTAAGTTGTTATTCTTTAACAGGAATTTGAAGTGAAGAAGTGGAGGCGCTAGACTAGCCAATTTTTGTCTAGAGTTAGTGTGATTCCCTGAGCGACTTTTGGACATTTGAAAGTGTAGATTTCATTTGTATTTGAAATATTATGGTTGTAATAGTTAGCGCTATTGTCTAAGGATTGTGGTTGTTGTTATTCAAGTACTTTCTTGATTTTAAGAAATTATTTGGTTTGAAAATCGGGATTTAGTTCGAGTGAGTGCATAAGTCCTTGCGTTGCTGAACCATAATCAATAGCAACACTACCTTGGTGGGCAAGTGGTCCACCAAACCCTTGGGTTCGCCCTAGGAGGAGGTGGGGCAGTCACAGAAATCCTCCGTATTCATACTATAAGAAAACCTCACATCTTTCAATATATTGTTGGTTTAGACCTGACATTCAATGTAAGTTTTGTAAACAAATGGGACATATGGAGAGAGTTTGCAAAAATAGAAGAAAAAGAGGACATCGCGATCAGATGGTTGACGAACAAGATGAGGAGCAACTTTTCGTGGCCACTTGTTTTGCAAGCAATAATTCTAGTACTGAAACTTGGCTAATAGATAGTGGTTGCACTCATCACATAGTATATGATGAATCTATATTTAGGAAACTTGATAAATCGTAAATCTCCAAAGTCAGAATTGGAAATGGAGATTATATTGAGGTGAAAGGCAAAGATAGTGTTGCTATTGATTATGGTTCAGGTGCCAAAATTATCTCTGATGTTTTGTATGTACCTGAAATTAATCAAAATCTATTAAATGTTGGACAGTTATTGGAGAAGAATTATTCTGTCATTTTCAAAAATAGGACTTGAGTTATACATGATCCAGTTGGAAATGAGCTTTTCTCAGTGAAAATTAGAAGCAAAAATTTTTCTTTGAAATTGTCAAAAATTGACAATTCTAAGGTGCAGTATTGTGAACCAAAAAACTCAGATGTTGCTAAAATTTAGGAGGAGATCACTGATGAGGCAATTAAAGGAGCTTATGTTCATGAAAAACTACCCAAAGATGATGGTGGTGACAAAGCTGATAAAAGGTCATACAAAAATTTGAAGGATTGTTTTATGTCTCTCATTGCAATCATTTTTTGTATTGCAAATTTTTTCTTTAGGTTCATCTATTACGTATGGGAGTTCTACTTTCAAGTTGCAAAGAAGTCATTTGAATACATCAGAAAATTTGGTATTGATTTTGAAGTTTGGCTCAGCAAACATTGCAAGATTGATAACCAAATTGTAGACATTTTTATGAAAACTTCGTCCAAAATAAAGTTCAAAAATTTGAGAAGACAATTGAAAATTTGCAGCAAAAGTGGCAAGGAGGAGTGTTGAGATATGCCAACTTTTCCTACAGATTTTATCAGATTGAGTTTGATATCAAAATAATTAAGTTATTAGAAGAATAAAGATATTTGTTAACCAAATATCATGTTGGTTTGTTAACAAATATTCTAGCTAAGATTTGCTAGTAAAAGAAGATATTTTGTTAAGATATTTAGGATAATTGTTAGTTGGATATTTTTGTTAGTCTGTTTCATGTAATCACTATAAATAGTGAGTTGATGAGTGAGTAACATAAGCTTTTTTCAGTTTCAATATAAGTCTCTTATAAGTTTTTTTTGCAACACAAAAGTGTTGTTTCTTAGTTTATATCCCAAAAAATCAACAGTTGCAAACAAATTGAACCACTCGTAAGTCACTCGCAAGTGACTCGAGTCAGAGTTCAAGTCGAGTTCGGTCAATATCAAACTCGAGTTGGCTAGGTCGAACTCGAGTTCAAAAATATTAAACTCATTAGTTCGCGAGCTCGAGTATGTGTATATATATTTATTTTAATAGTAAAATTACATATATATTTCTAATATTTTATTATTTATTAAGAACAAATATTATTTTATTTATTTTTTAAAATAAAATAATTATTTTTTATTTTCCAACTTCAAGCCTGAACTTTAGATTGGCAGCTCGTCGAGTTCGAATTGGAGGTTGATAAAACTAGGTCAAGATTCAGCTCGACTCAGCCAAAACTCGACTCCACTCTGCTCGTTTATAACCCTAGTTGCTACAATTGTGAAGTTAGTGGCAATACTCTCTATAAAAGATCCAAATTGTCTAGTTAGTTGTTGAAATTGAACATCAACATTTGGTGGTATTGCTGCTGATTTCGTTTTTTTTTTTTTCAATTTCCAGCTGTAGATGACACATTCTTTTGCTTCGTTGATTTTTTTGTATTTTTTGAAATTGCTTGTGTTACTGAATTTGCTTTATTTTCATCATCATCACAAGTAGTTAAGTCTACTTGAGCAGTAAGCTCTTCCACATTTTCCCCATAATTTGGATAGCATCTGCAAAGTCTTCAACAATAGTTCTAGTAACTCTATCTCTTCCATATAGTACATTAAAATCATCCAAGTATAGAAATTTTACATCTCAAAGGCCTTTTGCTTCTTTGTGCATCTAAAAAGTTACAATCAAATATAATAAGAAAAAAAATTAAGTCTTGACAAGTAAAACATGTGAATAGTTTCATATCACAAATACCAAAAATCAATAGTTAGAAGTTTTCTTACCTTAACACCAATCTTCAAACCATTATCTGTCACATTGAGTCCTTTTGTCAACATCATCCATCAATAATATTTTCTTTACACATGTAAATAATTGCATGAAATTTGGATTTTAACCAATTTTTTATTTTAAATGCGGAAAAACTTGTATTTCAAAATTACAAAACTTGTGGAGTATTATCTTATTAGCTCATTCATTTAGTTTTTTTTTGAATCTACTATCCTGTAGATACCAAAAATTTTTTCTAATTTTGAAGTCTATTATTTTTATTTTTATTTTTATATAAATTGCTCAAGTAAATATTTTAATTTTGTTTTGTAGGAAAAGAAAATACATATTCAAAATTGGAGTTTTTGGTAAAGATTTTTCTTGTGTTTCAAACCCAATAAAAGAAAACCCAAAGCCAACCACAAAGCCTACAACAAATCTACCCAAAACTAGGGCTGCAAACGAATCGAGCCGCTCGCGAGCCGCTAGCGAGCGGCTCGAGTCGAGCTCGAGCCGGCTCGAGTCGAGCTCTCGAGCTCGAACTCGAGCTCAGAATATTAAGCTCGTTAGCTCGCGAGTCGGCTCGCGAGCTTGAGTATATATATATATTTTTTTATTTTTATTTAATAATAAAATTACGTATATTATATATATTTTTTTATTTTTTATTTTCATAGTAAAATTACGTATATATTCTTAATATTTTATTATTTATTAAGAAAAAATATTATTTTATTTATTTTTTAAAAAATAAAATAATTATTTTTTATTATTTTTGAGCTCGAGCTCGAGTTCGAGCTCGACTTGAGCTCCGCTCCACTTGATTCGAGTCGAGCTCGAGCTTGAAAATTGCCGGCTCGTCGAGCTCGAGCTTGGTAAAATTTAGTCGAGACTCGGTTCGATTAGCTCAAAACTCGACTCGACTCGACTCGTTTGCAGCCCTACCCAAAACCCATGCAAGAACACAACAAAAACCCAGGCGAAAGCCCATGCAAAAGAAAAACAAAGGCCTAACAGTAGAAAGGCCTATTGACCCAATTCTTTCCTCCAAAAAAAAAAAATTTTTTTTTTAGCTCTTCACACGCACGCGCTTCATTTTTACCAATTTTGCAGCAACAAAGAAGCAGTATAAAGCTGTGGGAGTTGGCCTTTTTTGCAAGATTTTTCATCCTTTCAATCTCCCCAAGGCTTGGTCGGTACAAATGCAACTCGTCACATCCCAAATTTTATTCTCTAACACCTAACAACAATTGATCAAAGACAGGAGAATGGAGCACATCACCCATTTTCATACCAACCCTTCATTCTAGGTTATAGAATTTTTGTTTCACATAAATGCATAACAAATGCAGGTCTTAGGGTTTCTAGAGAGGGAGGGAACAAGTGAGAAAAGTAGCTACACAAGATCTAGGGTGGGGAGAGAGAAAAAAAGCAACAAAAAGAAGAGAATTTTCTACAGAAAGTCGACCAGCCCTGTTGAGACCCACTTTTATCCTTCATTTTGCTTCTTTTTGATCTCTTCTTTCTTTCAGTATACTTTATAGCTATCGAAGATAAAACTTTATGTTTAAAGTTTCATGAGAAAATAGCTATAAGACCACCAAATTCAACATCAAACTTTTTAGAAAATCAACCCTGGTGTCCGAAGAAAATTTTCTGACCAGCCCTGTTCAAATTTATTTTTCTCCTCTGTTATAGATCCGTTTGGGGTGATTCTTCTTTTTGCATTTTCTAGGGACATAGAGGAACAATTTTATATTGAAGTCTTTCACTGATAATCATTAAAATCCCTTCAAAATTGTGCTTCAACTTGGCCCCTTCTCAATTCTTGAAGCTCTTGGTTTCTTCAATGAAAAGAAGAACCGCCTTCACTCACCCTCCAAGTCTGATTTCTTACTTTTGCAACCTTTAGGAGACATTCAGGTTACTTCATCTACCCCTTTTCTTTTGTTTAAATGAAGAATGAATTCTTGTTTGGCTAGAGAAACTTATGGTTTTTTTGGGTAAAAAATGATGGATTTTGATGTGGTCATTTTTAGGCTAAAAACTTTAGCATATTTGGCTTCTCATCTTCTCAAGAATCTGCATATGCAATTTTGCTTGAGGTTGTTGGGATCTAGGGTAGAAACATGGGATTGAAGTCAAGGTTGTGGTTTTGAGCTTTATATGTATCGCGCCCCTTTTTTTTTTTTTTTGAAAAATAAAAATTACGATTACAGGTTTATAAAAATGAATTCTTGATTGATTTTTGAGTGAAAATGATTTTTGATTAGAAAATAAATAAAGAAATGAATTTTAATTAATTTTGATTTGAAAAATGAGTTTTGGATTTTAGAAAGTAAATAAAGAAATGGGCCTAAATGAAATTTAAAGTGCGACGATTTTGACCCAAAAATAATAGTTTAAAAAGGATTTTTAATAAAAAATAGGAGTCGCCACTTGGTATTGAATTAAGGTGTAGCAAATCATCTAAAAAAGAATTTTTTTAAAAGAAAAAGTAGAGAAAAACCTCTTTTTTTTTTAGGCAATGTTATTCTTTATTCATTAAGAGGAAACTGAAAAGGGTGATACAATGAGTGTGGGAAGACAGCGGGAGCTACCTCGACCGAACTACTGCTACCGCACTTGGCGGAACCGGACATAAGGAACTTGGAGCCTGTCTAAGTGAAGGGCCAAACAGGCCCTATGCGGCAGAGACGTCTCAGAAGAGAAAACAACATCTGACGGAAGATTCAAAGAGGCCATCGCGTCGGCCACAGAGTTGGCGTCGCGAAAGATATGGGCCACCGCCGCTCCCAAGGCCGTTACCACTGCTTTAATCTGCCGAATAAAGTTACCCAAGGGCCAACGGGAGGAAGCATCAGACGAAACCAATCTAACCAACACACTGGAATCCACCTCCGCCTCACAATTTCGAAGGTTTTGTTGTTAACAAAGCAGCAAGCCTTCCAGCAAAGCCAGAGCCTCCACCGTGAGAACATCTTGATTCCCTAATTTCTTGTGGAAAGCAAAAATCAGGTCTCTCCTGGCTGACCGGAGAATCCCTCCACCAGAGGCACCCGTGGATGAGACACTCACGTCTGTGTTCAATTTGTAGAAGCTCGAGGAGGCCTAACCCAGGTGACCACCTGAGGTTGAGGCCGCCTCCCTTTCCCCAGGATACGCTTTGCCCATACGCAATCCGTATCACCCTTGAAACATTGCGGCTGTAAGAGTTGTCCCATACACATTTGATCAGTGAAGTTGCAGACTTGAGAAATGACTTGAGCCGCCGATAGAGGCAAACCCTTAAATCGCGCCTGATTTCTCGCCCTCCAAATAAACCACAGGACCAAGAGAGGGATAATGACACGTATGTGGTTCGGCCGCACCAAGCAATGTGAGAAAAACCATTAAGCCAACTTACCCGCTACCCCATTTGCCGTGCCTAGAATCCCAAACCAATTATCAAAAAACTGCCATACTGTAGTTGCCACCGGTCCCGTTACAAAAAGGTGGGAGCTTGTCTCCACCTCAGTCCCACAACAACAACACTAGGAAGCTAGCACAACCCCCCCTCCGCTGGAGGTGCTGATCTAGAGGCACCCATTGATACAAAAGCCGCCACGTGAAGAAGGAAATTTTGCGCGAGACCGCCGAGCTCCAGACCAATGCGTATTGAGTTAAGGTATACCAAGTCACCTAAAAATGAATTTTTTTAAAAGAAAAAGTAGAGGAAACCCTTTTTAAACGACTCCAAATCTGTAAAAATCAAGAGAAAAGGGGTCGGGAGTCACATTTGAAGAAAGGGAAGGCAAGGATAAAATCCAAGGCACCCTTTCAACCTAGCCAAGGTCAGTTGCGTGATTTAGTCAATTTTTTTTTTTAATTCCCTAAAGCTTATCACATTTAGATGTTACTATATGAATGCAAACTTAAACCTAATGATTATCGGAAGGGTCAATATGTCTCTTCAAAACTTGATTGGTGCAAATCGCATTAATTGCAACGCCCACAAATGATTCTTTGAAGAGGTCACGAATATGCAACAATGAGACTAAAAAATAGAAAAATTATAATATACAAATATACGAGACCTAAGGAATGCATCATAATGGGTGCGGGGAACTAACATTCATGACTTCTATTTTTCCTTTGATAGAGGGAATACGAGCGTGCTAAGGCTAGAGAGTCATACTCGTCCATATCCCATATTCGAGGGATAATTTTCCTATTTAATCAAGCAAATGATCTAACCTAGTTCTAATTTTCTTAAATGAAATGCAAGTTTAATGTCATGTTTCACACATAGGGATAAGGAATATATATAGGGGAAATATGGGATAAGGGATATACATATGGGGAAATGTCATGCAAAATAAAAAAATCCTAAAAAAATTAGAAAATATGCATGAAAATGTAATGATTGTCACACAAACATGATCTAGCGCGTGGATGGCCCCTAAGGGTCTAGCATTGGACTAACCCAATATCTATAAGTTCCCACTAGCGTTGGACTAGCGAGAAAATGGGAAAAAAGGCCACAACTAGCATTGGACTAGTGTGGTGACGCCATACATTTGTTATAATCAAATAAATCATATAAAACATAATGAAAGCAAGTAAACACATAATATCACATAAAACACATAGCACAAAAGCATGATATCTAGATACAAGACCCTAAAAAAGCGAATAACACACGTAAACACACAAGCATGCAAAACACACAAAGCAAATAAAGCGAATAAAGATCTAACTATTACATTTGGGGGCCCTAACTACAATAAGAAAGGGGAAAGAATGAAATGAAATGAAATAATAATCTAACTATTACAATTTGGCATTTAAATGCCTCTCAAATAACTAAAAATTAAATTAAAATAAATATACAAAATTAAAACAAATGAAATGAATAAATAAATAGATGAAATAAAAAACATTAAAAAAAGAATGCAATTTCACATAGGAGCATGTAAGATCAAGTGAAATCAAAATAAAGGAGTAGAGTATATCTCCCTTGAATTGGTGACCTAATGAAATGAAATTTTTCTTATTTACCCTCCAAAACAAAGAAAAAGGTCAATGCATCACTTTAATTAACAAATAATCACAAAAAATGGAAATAAACACGAAATTGAATCAATCAAAGCATTCAAATAAAAGTAAACAACCCATATTCAACAAATTAAAACAAACAAGGACCCAATTGAAAGAGTTAAAGAAGTTTGAGGGGTCAAATCATTATTATTACAAATATTAAGAGTCTCAATTAAAATAAAATAAAATTAATAGCTTAAGATGAAGCCTACCAAAATCAAATGCTAAAATTAACAATAATAAATCAAAATCCTCCCACCAAATCCCAAACAGAAAATATTACCCAAATCTAAACCATTTTTACAAAGATCCAAATCAAAAACTATAAATCTATCAAAAATTGTTAAACTTCAAAATTCATCCTAAAATTCACCAATAATCTATCAAAAATCACATAAAAACATGCCAAAGAAAAATTAACATTTAAAAGGGCAGAAATTATTAACTTTTCCAATTTTATGGGCCATAGTAGAATGAGGGGAAACTTGTGGGGTTGAAATGTAAGTTTTGGAAATTTTTGCATGCATCTTCGAAGAACGTTTCTGCAACTGAAGCTTTTCGCTACTCCTGATGCTTTGGAACTTCAGCAACCTTATGCGGCAAGACAAATTTTAACAACAACAAGGATTGGCCTCCAGGTTTTCATTACGTTTCATAGACTCATCATCAAGGTACCATGTTATGTACATGAAGAGGTGATTTTTGGTGGGTAGTTGAACCGACCAGAATCAGGCTCCTCTGAGATGAGTGAGGTGTATCCTCGTGTCCGAAGTGAATGGCGGGGCTTCTCCCCTGGGATCACTCCGACGATCAAGTTAGTATGAGAATGAGAGAAAAGCAGTAGTATTGTCGAATGAACAGTATGCTTATTTGTTAGGAGTACATGAGGGGTATTTATAGAGCGAGAGTGGAGGGCAGGATGGAGGTCTTATGCCGGTGGGACCCATGTCCTGCCATTACGGCTCTGCTCTCTGTCAGGCGGTCTGACTCTGACGCTGTAGCCGCCTGGGCAGGGTGACGAGGAGTCTTACGCAGTAGTCATTAAGTGCGACAGTGCTTTTCAGATAAAGCACTGGTCCCGGGTGATGTCAGGTGGCTTGACATCATCAGCGTGCAGCTGAGGTGGAGGTGCCGAGGTCACCAACACGGTAGACTAGGGATCCGGCCGAGCTTAGGGGATATGGCCAAGACACGGATGAGCTCCGATGAGGGACGAGGTGGGTTCACCTCGGACATGCGGGGTGGCCGAGGTGAGCATCCTCAATAAGCCCCCCAAGCCTCGGGAACTCCGAGCTAGGGAGGTACCGAGGCTTCATTGTGCCGAAGTCGTAAAGAGTCGGGGTCCCGAAACTGCTCCGGAAGATGCGGGGACGAGACACGTGGTCGAGTCAGTTGACAGGACGTGGTCACTGGTAACCGTCGCGTCGTGAAGTAGTGGGACGTTTCGTGCAGAGGGTGTCAGTCGAAAGGACGGGGCATTAATGAGGAGAGAGGGAGACACGGCGTTTTGAATTCGAACGTGGCCGTCTTTTCGCATTCTTGCCGCCTCTTCGGATTCCCCCCAAACCCTTATAAATAGGGGGTCCTTTTCACCGCATGGCCCATCACTTTCTTTCTTTGCCTGCGACTTGCAAAATTTACGAGTGTTGCCGAGATCAATCCTGACAGCCGAGATCCCAGCCGAAGTCATCCACTTCGTCAGATTTCATAGTCAACAGTAAGTATTTTTTCTTTCATCTCATCATTCACATATGGCCAAAACGGCTAAAACCCACAAAGAAACTGTGAAACCGAGCTATCAGGCCGAGGAGGTGCAGGACACTTCGGAAGAAGCAACTTCATCCAGCTCTACGGGGTCGGCGCCTACCGATGTTGGGGGGTCGGCCGAGGAAGAGGTGGCTGGGACAGCATCGGGGTCAGAGTCATCAGAGATGAGCGATGACGGTTCCGATGTCGAATACGACACCGACCTCGGAACTGCAATACCCAACGACGAGGGGGTGCTGGAGCCCGTTGCCCCAAGAAATGCTGCCAACCTAGACTTCGGCAAGATGCCGCAGTTTAGGAGCCGCATGGGAAGAGACAGGGTCAGAAAAGTGATAAGGAAGTATCCCTTCAGGCCGGGGTATCTCATCACATCGCCCGGGCCGAACGATTCGGCCGAGGTGCCCCCCATGGGCTCTGTGGCCATCTACCTTCAGCAGTTGGAGGCCGGGCTGAGGATGCCGACGTCAAGGTTCTTCCGGGACGTGCTCCGCCACTTTGGCGTAAGAATCACTCAGCTCGTCCCAAACGCGGTCCGCATTCTCGTAGGCTTCGAGATGCTGTGCCGACATCAAGAAGTGACCCCGACTGTGGACCTCTTCCGCCGATGTTATACTCTCAAGGCACATGGGACAGATAAGGGGTGGTTCTATATCTGCAACGGAACAACACCATCCCGAAGCTAGTCATCGGCGCCCCCACTTCAATAAAGAATCTGGAAGCGGGACTTCGTCTTTGGTCTCGGCCGTGGATTTCCCCAGGGGTTTCTGGTGGAGGCCAATTAAAGCGAAGGCCGACCCCTCCGCAGGGGATGCCGATGAGGAGGCCTTCCAGAAGTTGATGGGGTCAGGACTTCGGATATTCAGTCTGGACTACCCCGATGCCGTGCTAGTTGACGGGGGGATTAGCCGAGCTTTGCTCAGTCCTGACAAGACTCCCTTCATGTCCACTAAACTTAAGATACCTTGTAAATTTCTTTCATAGCTTTGCTTTCACTTCGGCTAAGGCATATGATAATATTTGTTTCTTGTGCAGTGACTAAACTGTCCGACATCATCACATCGAACTCGGCCGAGGTGGCCAAGAGGTCGAAGAGAAAGAACTCGGGGGAGACTTCGGCGCCTCCGCCCAAAAAGAAGTCCCAAGGGCAGTCTTCCAAGACCTCGGTAGAGAAGACCACCCCCACCACGGCAGCCCAGAGCAGCTCGGCTGCTGCGGCCACAGGATCCACCTCTTCGGTGCCAGAAGGGGTGCCATTAGGGGTGACCACAGCACTTCCACCTCCACATGGCCGAGGCAAACAGTTGAAGTCTCCGGTCAACGCGGTGACGGCGTCTTCACTATGGAACCGTTACCCAAGCCCCCCAGTGTTTTCTGGGAAAGATAAGTCTCACCCCGGCGAGCATTGGTGTCCGGACTGGTCGCTCAAGGTCAACGACCGATGCAGCCACCCTCGAGTTGCACAAGACCTGGTGATGCAGTCCACCTTGCCGAGAGACTTGGGGTTCACAAGGAAGCTGACTCCGGCCGAGATGTTCCAAAGCGTCATGGTAACCACGGCCTCCAACACAGCCTTTGTGGCCGAGATGGCACATCGGTACTGTGAGTTGCTGGAGGAGCAGGACACCGGCAAACTGCAAGATCAGATTGCCAAGTTGAAGAAAAAGCTGGTTGTGTCTGAGTCCGAGAAGTCCGAGTTTCAGAGACGGCTTCAAGAGGCCGAGGCTAAAGGGAAGGAGGCCGAGGCCACTACCAATAGTCTGAGGTCGGCTCTGGAGGAAGAGCAGAAGAGGTCGGAGGAGGCGAAGAAGACCCATGAGCAGGCCTTCGAGAGTACAAGGACCTCGGCTGTTGAGGATTTCCGGAGGTCCGAGACCTTCCTTAGGAATCTCGGCCAACTGACGAGGCCGAGCTTCATGCTTGGCTTCACGTCGGCTATTGATGAGGCCGCGGCTCACCTCTCCTCCGAAACCTTGGAGTCTTTGAAGAATAGTGCCAATTATAACGAAGACTCCAAGGAACCGTGCGATCGGATGGCCGATGGTATTCAGGCTGGAAGAAACTTGGCCGAGATCCAGGACGAGTTCAACAAGTGGCTGTCCGAGCTCGACGAAGTGTTCGAGGAGGATGGAGGAGAGGACACTGGGGGTGACATCGGCGAGGAGGCTGCCGAAGAGCAAGGAGGAGGTGGAGAAGATACTAACCCCGGCGGGGGAGAAGCCGCGGAGGCAACTGGCCAAGGGGGAGCCGAAGTGGAGGCCTTGCTCATAGGGATCTAAATGTAAAACCGAGGTGGGAGATGCTTAGCAGTACTCCTGACCTCGGTCCTTATCTTCTTTTTGTAATTCCTCTTCGTTAAATGAAATATTTGCTTCTCAGTTCGGCTCTTTTAATTTCATGCTTGCTTCGTCCCCTGTTTGTCCCCCTTATTTTTTAATAACAGATGTGTGGCACAATCATATTGAAAAATAACAAAGCAGCTGAAGTTATAACTTAGTAAAATTTTCAAGCATAATACAGCCTGAGGTTCTCGGCGTTCCAAGTCCTCGGCACTAGAGAGCCATCTCGATAGCTCAATTTGCAATACCCACTTAGACTAGATTCCACAATTCGGTAAGGGCCTTCCCATTTCGGGCCCAATTTCCCTTGCGGTTCAGCTCGGCTGACCGAGTTTTTTCTAAGCACCAAGTCTCTTGGCAGGAATCGCCGATGCTTGATGCGGGCATTGTAGTAGTGGGCCAGGGTGTTCTTGTAGGACGCTATCACGATGGTTGCTTGACGGTTCGAGGTCCCTCGTTCATCGACGAGGTCGAGATCCAGCTGTCTCTCTTCGTTGTTCACCTCGGCGGCATAGGCTGCCAGCCGAGGGCTGGGGGTAAGGATCTCGGCAGGGATGATAGCCTCGGCTCCGTAGGTCAAAGAGAAGGGGGTCTCTTGCGTGGCTGACCTCGGCGTGGTCCGATAAGACCACAGGACACTGGGGAGTTCTCGACCCAATATGTTCCAGCTCGGTGTAGTCGGGTCTTGAGGCCATGCAAGAGAGTTCGGTTGAAGTTTTCTGCTTGACCGTTGGCCTGGGGGTGGCCTACCGAAGTGAAATGTTGTTTGATGCCAAGGTTTGTGCACCAAGTTTTAAAGGGGTTCTCGGCAAATTGCCTTCCATTATCCGAGATGATGACCTGAGGTATGCCGAAGCGGCAGACGATTCATTTCCAAAAGAATTTTTGAATTGCCAGCCCGGTGATGGTCCTCAGAGGCTCGGCCTCAACCCACTTGGTGAAGTAATCCACAGCGGTTACCAGGAAGGTATAACCCCCGACGGCTCTGGGGAAAGGACCTATGATGTCTGTCCCCCATTGCTCAAACGGCCAAGGTGAAGTGATGGGAACCATGAAGTTTGCGGGCTGGTGATTCTCGGGTGCGTGGACTTGGCAGGAAGGGCAGCCGAGAACGAGGTCCTGGGCGTCTTGCCGAACTGAGGGCCAGAAATATCCAAGAAGCAAAGCCTTCTTGGCTAGCATTCTGTGGCCGACATGAGCTCCACACAAGCCTTCGTGGATCTCGTGGAGGACGTGGCGTCCTGTCTCGGGAGTGACACACCTCAGCCATGGGCCGAGGTAGGAGCGTTTGTACAGCTCTCCATCGCGGAGAGCGTACCGAGCCGCCTTGCGTTGTATTTTTCTCGCCTCGGCTCGGTCTTCGGGGAGGGCTCCTTGACCCAAGAAAAGGATGAACGGGGTCATCCAGGTTTCTTCAGAGTGCACGGGGCAGGCCACCTCTTCCACGTATCCTGGTTCACTTAGGACTTCCACTAAGACTGTTTTGTTGAGGTCAGAGAATGATGTGGAAGCCAGCCGGGATAAAGCGTCGGCTCGCTTATTCTGGGACCGGGGTATTCTTTGGATTTCGAAAGACTCGAAGTACGCGGTGAGTTGGTGAACTTTGGAGAGGTACCGTTGCATGGTCTCATCCTTGGCCTCGTATTCACCAAGAACTTGGCGTACAACGAGTTGGGAGTCACTGCGGACGTGAATTTGCTGGGCGCCGAGCCTGCGGGCCAGCTGGAGTCCAGCAATTAAGGCCTCGTACTCGGCTTCATTATTGGTGGCTGGGAAGCCAAAGCGGAGGGCGTAAGAGCACACTTCTCCCTGAGGTCTTTCCAGGAGCAGTCCAGCTCCGCTGCCATCCCCATTAGAGGACCCGTCTACGTACAGCGTCCACGGGGAAGGGGTGGACACCTCGACACTGGCGGAGGTGGACTCTGGACCTTCCGTGAAGGTCAACTCGGCCAGGAAATCAGCTAGGGCTTGAGCTTTTATGGCGGTGCGGAGCTCATATGACAGGTCATATTCTCCCAACTCGACAGCCCACTTGGTAAGGCGACCGGAAGCCTCGGGTCGCACCAATATTTGCCGAATGGGCTGGTCGGTCCTGACGGAGATGGGATGAGCAAGGAAGTAGGGCTTCAATCGCCGAGCTACGTGGACTAGCCCCAGCACCAGTTTTTCCACTTGAGTGTATCGAGTCTCCGGCCCGCGGAGAGCTCGGCTGACGTAGTAGACTGGCACTTGGGTGCCCTCATCCCGGATAAGAACAGCGCTGACAGCCTCGTCGGCTGCGGAGAGGTAGAGGTAGAGCTTCTCCTCG
>NC_040042.1:17623215-17714817 GCF_003713205.1 Coffea eugenioides | reverse complement strand
CAATCTACAACCTGGCCATAGAACCATCAAAAATTCTGCATTTTTCAACATGAAACCCCTGATTTAAACCCCAGAAAATCCGAAGAAAAATATGCAAATTTTGGCTATTTTTCTGCAGCTTTTCTGATGCTTAAACACTTTAACAAACTTACCTGTAGCTAGCGCAAACCATTTAAGACACAACAAACCATTATGACTTAGCTTTCTAACGAAGAAACAAATCAATAAAAACACAAAACATTAACCTTGATCGACTAAAGGAAATCAGCACAGACACAACCTTAACCTTCCTAAGATTAGGTTTTTACAAAACTAGCAGACAAGCAAATCACCAGGTTTCAGTTTGGGATTGAGACTGACTCTTTCGGCTCAAGATTGTCACTTTAGGGCAGTTTATCAAGCAACCAACAAGCATGAGAGAATTTCGATAATACAGAAACGAAAGAAAAACAGGGAAAGGCTACCTTCACTTCTTTTGGTAGCAAAACAGCGCTTGAATGGCGGAGCGATGGGCTTCAGCACGGGTCAACCGAAGCTGGGAACCGTTTCACCTGCTGCTGTGGCTGCCTTCCAGATTCTGCACTACCTCCCTCCTTGCTTCTTCTTGGGCCAAAAGCTTTTCCTCCTCTCACTCTTGGTCTCTTTCTCTCGCCCTCTTCTCGGTATCTTTCCCTCACCCTAGTTTTTCCTTTTCTTTCTTACTCCCTGCCTCCGCCGCCACTCTATTTCTCCTTTTCGAGACTTCCTCCTAGCTCCCCTTATTCCCTTCTTTTGCTTCCTTTCTTGCCTCTCAACTGTTCACCTCTGGTTTTTCCTCAGCTATCCAGTCATCCTTCTCTCTCTGCTTTCTCTCTCCCGATTTTCCTTTTCTTTTCGCAGCCCTCCTAACATTTTACTCTCCGTCGTCGCCTTTGCTGAAGTCTTTTTCCAAAAACCTAGCCTTTTCTTTCAGCCGTCATCCGACCTCCCTTTTTTTTCTTCTTTGATTTTTTTGTTCCCCCCCAAAATTTCTTAAGCCACCAAGTGTCTAGACACCTAATCCCTTAGGTGTTGTGTTGTCCAAAATACAAAGGGACACTTGTCCCAATACATGCCCCCCACTTGCCATTTTTATTATTTTTTCCTTTTCTTTTTTCCTTTTCTGAAATTTAGTATGAAGGCAAAATAAATAATAAAATAAAATAAAATAAAATAAAATAAACCTAAAATTGGAGCAAATAAAGCTAAAATTAAATTAATTAAATAAATAAAGTTTAAAATAAAAAATTTGGTGTCTACAGTTTACCCCTCTTTGTCTGAGTTTTGGAAAAAGTTGAGACAAAGAAATAGACACCAAATACTTACCTGTGTTATTCGGCTGCAAACTACTCGAGTGACTGACGCTTTTGAAATGAGGACTGACCCCTTTAACAAAAATTTTCAAAATGGGACTGACCCAGACGAGAATTTTAAAACGGGACTGACCCGAATCAAAAACTTAAATTGGGACTGACCCAAACAACAATTTAAAACGGGACTGACCCGAACAAGGAATTTAAAACGGGACTGACTAGGAAATTTTAATAGGACTGACCCAAACGAGAAATTTAAAACGGGATTGACCCGAACAAGAAATTTAAAACGGAACTGACCCAAACAGAAATTTAAACGGGATTGACCCGAACAGAAAATTAAAACGGGACTGACCCGAACAGAAAATTTAAACGGGACTGACCCGAATAGAAAATTTAAAATGGGACTGACCCAACAGGAAATTTAAACGGGACTGACCCGAACAGGAAATTTAAACGGGACTGACTCGAACAGGAAATTTAAAACGGGACTGACCCGAATAGGAAATTTAAAACGGGACATTCTATTATACTTACCTAAAAATAGCCCAAAATTTGGCCCCAGTAGAGGTTAAGTTTTTGCATCTGAGCCAATAGTTGATTCTGCATTGCCATGTTGTTGCACCTTTTGATCAAACTTGCTTGCAGCATTTTTCAATCCGCCTTTGTTCACTGGAGAACTCTTTCCAGTACCGACTCCAGTGCAAGGTGTGATAGTTTTCATTCATGCATGAAATTTTTCAGGTATGCATTTTGCCATATTGTGAAGCTTGGAAAATTATCCAAAAATTTGTCCCAGTGTGATGTGTTGTCATTTTCACTTGAAACTTTCGTCGAAAATCGCGTAAACATGAGTCTTCATGTGACCTTTCCAAATCTTATCATCCGTGATGTCCATTTTTGTTCGACAAGCTGTTTTGACATCAAGCCACTTAGAGACTTTCGATTTCTGACATTCCATTGAGATAAACCTTTCTGTCTGGAATCAAGATAGCCAACTGTTCGTTGTTTCATCGTACTTTTCCAGGGATGAACAGATCCAAATGCTCTTTGATTTGGTCAGTGGGATGAATACCAGAGCCTGCCTTTATTTGGGTCAGTGGGATGAATCTCGAACCTGCCTTTGATCATGGAATTTAGCAAAACGATTGATCACTGAAAACTTCTCTAGATTTTGACATTCCATGACCAAGTCCAAAACTGATACTCTCTTGTCCAACTGCAAAAATTCATCTTCAAGCTTTCTTGCTCTTGCTGTGAAATCATCCATGACTTTCAACAGAAGCTGATCTTTAATGCTTCCTGATGTTATCACCTAATGCTAATCTGAGTAACCCACACTCTCATATTCTAAATTAGCATCCACAGACAGTATTGCTGCTGGTGGAAGGCGAAGTAATTTTTTGCATAAGCTGTGTTGTCAAGACAAGCCTTCTTTTGGTGTTAAACATCAGTGATCCATCATCAATCTCACATCATCTTCGACCTTGTCAACAAGTCGATTTGCTGCTTTAGCCCACCTAATCTCATGCATACTGATATTTTGAAGACCTTGGGAATCTTGTGACACTTCTTTGTGCCAGGGGTAAAGTTCATAAGTAGCACTCTCGCGCTTCTTCATCAATTTTCAGTTATAAACACCTGCACAGGGGGCTTACCAAAATACAACATGCAACTATTCCTCATGAAAAATAGTGTTATTGAAATCAAAAGTATATTACTTGACTCTTGGGCGAAATCCTCAAATGTGTTACAAAAATTTGCCCCAGTGTGGGCTTATTTCGCGAAATCTCACAAATAAAAATTTGCCCCAGTGTGGGCTCCTTTGATTGTAAAAATTTGTTCAGATGATTCCCCATTTATTTGAACAAAGAGAAATCACACTTTCCAAAATTTAGAGAATAATCATATATACAATGTGAAGAAATTTAAACGTCGAGCTTGAACTCATGCAGAAATTTCATGATGAATCCTTCAGAGTTCAGAGTAACACCAAATTCAAGAAGATTTCTTCCTCACTTTTAACATCGGTGCTTAGGGTAACGGGTCACCACTTCTTGTTGGTTCATCTTTCAGGACCAATCAAGTGGGCGTTATTTCTAATTTGGAAGTGGCTAAAGGAAATGGGAGGTCAAGATTTGTCTTATTTTTGTGCCCATTCGATATCACATCTTAGTGAAAGCAAATAGTTTGTCACCCTTATTTCTTAAGAAAACTTAGTTAACACATAAGCTTTGTAAGCTTGTAACAGAGGGGTAGAAACGATACCAAAAACATGCGAAAACAGGTTATAACCTTATGACCATGAGTGACAGGTAGATTTCTCAGGAGCGTAACCCTTGCTTTGAGTTGTCATGAGGGATAAGTCAGCGATGGACTTTATGAGCTTGTAATGCGGTTGGAAAATGATAGTTAAAGAAATAAGATTTTCAAGGACATTGCACTGAAGATCGCATTTTTCCAGAATTACCCCAATTTTGGACTCAAAGATCTCGACCTTTGTTTGACTTTTATAATCACTCAACAGGGACTTTCAGCATCGAATCTTTTTGCATTTCATTTGCATTTACTTTTCTTGCTTTGCTTTTTGCTTCTTTTTCTTTTTCTCGACCTGGTGGGTTTTCACATGGTGAGTAGTGTCAACCCCATACCCAAGCAATTCAGAAATACAGCTAAAATTTTTTGGCATCAGAAATTTTCTTGACAGGGTCATTGCAAAGAATAGAAGTCAGGACTTTCAGCTTTTGTAATGGGGTCTGGTGGGGTGTTTAGAAAAGTTAAGGCTTGAAGGCAGATTTCAAAAGTGGTTTAAATAATCTGAGATCGCATTGTTGCGCCAACCCTATTTTAGAGTTAAATCAAAATTTGCCCCAGTTCATTCTCCATTGAGGCTTTTCCTTTCATTTTCCTTCTTTTCTTTTCTTTTCTTTCTTCTCTTTTCTGGCCTTCGGTCGTTTCATTCACCGAGGGTTTCTTTTCTTTCATTTTCTTTTCTTTCGGTCTTCCTTCAAAAATTAAATTTGCCCCAGTTTGGGGTTTTTCTTTTCCTTCTTTTTCAAAACTCATTTTACCCCAATGTGGGGTTTGCAGTTCTCAGGGGTTGCCAAACGAAATAGTTTATTCTGAAAGTTCAAAAGGGATAACTAGGGATAAAATGTTTGATTGGAAAAGAAGACGGCCTGACTTTCGTTTCATTCCTCACATTGACCCTGAAAGGAAACTTTCATTAATGCGAAATTTCTTGCATGTATCTGAATTAATTAACTGAGGAAGACTCTTGCTCATCCATAAGTGGTTCGTCGGACAAAACTCTTCCTTTTTCTTTTCCGTCAAAATCGAAGCCCAGATAGTAATGGTAGAATCAAATTTTTCCCAATTTAATTTTAGCATTTATGCTTTTTCTTCCCCTTTTCCAAATTCTCCAATCTCCTTCCCCATTGTGGGGTGCGATCATAAGTGCCTTTGAAAAAAACCACCCATTTTATCTCAAATGAGGATGCAAGGGATAAGCAGTGTTTAGGTTGTAGAAACGATGGCCAAAGTATCATTCTTACGCCTCATGACAACCAAAGTAAACGAATTGCTCGTTGAGAATTCATTCCCTTTTGATATTTGAAAATTTTCCAATGTAGGGTAATGATCATTAAGCCTCTTATTTGAAATGAAATTATTCTTTTAAAGGCTCAAATGGGAGAGCAAATGATAAAATCTGTATAGATAAAGAAACGAATGCCCGAAGTGTCATTTCAAATTTTCAAAACAAACAAGAATAATGTACATTTTTGCTTTCACTTAGATGCGATTGAATCTGGTTAGACTAGTGAGCATTTTTTCGAGCAAAGATTGCCCCAATTTGCAATTTATCAATCAATGTGACTGATTTCTTTTCTTTTCTTCCCCCCCCTTTTTTTTGAGTTAATAGAAGTGGGCAAAATAAGAATTGTACAGTGAAGGGAAAAAAAAGGTATTGCATTGAATTTTT
Organism: Coffea eugenioides; assembly: GCF_003713205.1. Lineage (NCBI taxonomy): Eukaryota > Viridiplantae > Streptophyta > Magnoliopsida > Gentianales > Rubiaceae > Coffea > Coffea eugenioides. The sequence continues at coordinate 17,709,504 of NC_040042.1, read as the reverse complement.
CGAGACAGACCAATCAGTTTGAGTGACCTCTTTTAAATCCGAGGATCACCAATCTAGTGTGAATTTTCAGGCAAGAGGTTGAAAAACCTCAATTTAGTCTTATTTCTCAAAATTCATCATGAAATCTCCAATTGGCAAAATAAAGAATGAAATATACATGAATATATACAAAACTACAATTGTCTAAATGAAAAACTTTATTGCTGAAAAATCTCTAAAGAGCTCCATATATACACTTTTGTCTCCTTTTCTTTTGGAACAATAATGTATTAACAAATCAAATAAACAGAATTTTTCTTTGACAAACAATTATGAAGTCTCTTAGATGCTTTAGTCTAGCGCTTCCAGATAGATCCTTCATGTTTTCATTGTAAGGTCCGCCCAAAAATCAAGTAATACTCAAAATCATCATCAGATGTAGAAAAAACAATTTTACCTTATTGAAACCTCTTTTAAAAATGCAGGGGAGGGGGAAAATAAAAGAAAAAATACCCAGAGTTAGTAAGCAAAATTATAAAATCGGTATGCGTGTCCTATGGGAGAGCCCTTTTGCGCCAAGGGTTGGCCTATCATGAAAATGCAATCCTCTAGGGTAGGCACTATACAATACCTGATGGATCCGATCAACTTATTGAGTGAAAAATAATTTGAAAAATTTGACCAATTGGAGTGAGAAGAGACATTTGCCCTAAAATGAGGATGAAATCCGAATGGATTGCTTGCTTTGATCAACGTATGATGTGCAAAAGAGCCTACTCTTGAAAGGATTGCAATCCCTCGACTAATTTATTTAGTGAACCTTAGACTTAAACCCTAAAAGGGAATAAGCAGGTCAAGAGGATAGGATGAAATTGATGATTTATTCAAAGTTGACTAGATTACCTTAAAAAGGGTAAAATGGTCAATGTATTGAATGAAATTTGATTATTTATTCAAAATCGACTAAATTGTCCGAAAATGAATGAATGATTTATTCAAAAATGATTCTAAGAGGGAATGGATTGACCAATTAAATTGAATGAATTGGATGGTATATTGTGATACATCAATCTATGAGCTTTCTAAAATCAAGATTTGGCCTCAATATATTATCGTCTCAACGATAAGGAATTATTTATGAATTTCTTCAAGTTAATGTCCTTTAAGCAAGGGAGTTTTACCAAATATGTAAAAATGGCCAAAAGATGATTGTTAGATGCCCATATCCTAATGTGCCCAAAGTTATTGTGTTATCAGGGAAAAATCGGATCCTACCTTACCTCGTGCACTACCCATTTGGATGATACAAAATGTAAACATGCAAGTCTCATTGGACTACTTGTCCGAGACATAAGGTAGTTTATTCCTATCGTGGGATCCCCTAAATGGCATTCCCTTCTACGGTTTATGCATGATGCCATTTTATCAAAGCGAGTAAATATGCAGTACACAAATGAAACATGACCTAAAGGAACCCCTTTTTGTATGTCGGGATGAGGCTAAAGTGAAATGTATTCATGCTGCAAATGCAAAGCATTGAATTTAAACGTGTCACATCAAATAGGGTAGGCTCCTAGAGAGTACCATGCCAGGACTCTTATTTTCTAGGGCTTTGTGAATGCAAAAGACAAGAAAAAAGAAAGTTAGTTTCACACATAACACGTTGTGGCAATCAAATAACAAAATATAATAAAGGAAAAATAAGGAAAGAGGGTTGGAATCCCTCCTCTCGTGCCTAGTGTCCCTAATTCAGGATAAGGTCGACTCTACCCTAGGCAATTCTATATGGATGCATGAGGTTTGGTACACTAATGCATCTAAACTCGATAGGTTTCAGGCTCCCCAAGCCTTCAGACCTAAAGGTGAAGGGTCATCACTCCCAGGCCTTCGGTCGGTGGCTCGAGTGATCCCTTAGGCATCGCTATGAGCGTAGTGCACACCATCCGCCTACCTAAGGAAATCAATCCTAATCCTACAGGGAGATGTGGGATAGCACCCACAATAAAGAAAAAAAAAGGGATAAATAAAATTATGCATGCACGTATGAGGTGTTTTTCTTTTGAAGGGAGGGATCGAGAACCAAAGCGAGGCTCTAGGGTAATATCCCCCCACCCAAATGCAATGCACAGCGCGGAATCACATAAATAAACCATCCATCCATCCAAACAATCGTACGCCAATAGTGAGGGAGTGAGTTGATACGCGCGAAATGCAAAAATCCTAAAAAGGAAAAATGCAACCCCAAACATCCAAATGCAATACATGAAATGGGTAGAAAAGGATAAGAATAACTAAATCAAGTGCTCGGACCCACTTAGGAAGTCCCCAGTGGAGTCACCAAGCTGTCGCGCCCCATTTTTAATAATAAAAATATAATAATAAGGGAGTGAAGTATGGTTTGAAAAAATGGTGATATGTGTGAAAATGAAAGGGAAAGGCCATGGGACTTTGAAATGCGACGTTTTGGCCAAAAATAGTAATCTAAAAAGGTTTTGGTAAAATGTAGGAGTCGCCACTTGGTATTGAGTTAGGGTGTACCAAGTCACCCAAAAAATGTGGATTTAAATGTAAAACCTTTTTAGATTGACTCCAAAATCTATGATAAATCAGAGAAAAAATGGTTCGGGGGTCACAGTTGAAGAGAGGGAAGGCAAAGACAATGTCTAAGGCACCCTCTCAACCTAGCCTAAGCTAGTTGCATGATTTAGTCATGATTTTCCTAATTTCTAACCAAAAGATGTATCGCATTTGTATGTAACTAATATGAATGCAATCCTAAACTAAATGAGGAATCGAAATGGACAAATATCTCTTAGAGGCTCGATTGGACTAAATCACATGAGTTGTGATAGCCAGGGATAAGCCTTCCAAGAGGTCACGAGTAATGCTAATGGAATGAATGTATGCAATGTGTAAACATGAGCTTGTGTGAAGTGAAAAAAGTAATAATAAAAATAATAGCGTGTAGGTGGGAGTGTGCAAATGGGGGTGCAAGGTGAGGGATGTAAAGTGATAGCGTGAAGTGCATGTGTGCTCAGTGGTAGTATATAAAGTGCAAGTGGCAGAGTGAAAATGTACAAAATAAGAGTTGTGTGAAGTGAAAATGTGGAAAAGGGATAGAATATGAAGTAAGAGTGCAAAGTGATAGTGGATAAATGAAATGCATGAACCCTAGAGGAATGCAAGCAAGACGGGTACGGGGAGACCCTAAATTGTGACTTTTGCTTTTCCTTTTGGTTAGAAAAAGAATGAGCGTGTTAAGGCTATATGTAGCCAAACTCGTCCATTCCCCTTACCAGAAGGGTGATTCCCTAACCTAATCAAGCAAATGACCCTAATAACTAGAATGAAATGCAAAGTCCTAAAGTTCATGTTTCAAATGAGGGACAAGGGTAGAGGTTCATGCAAAGATGCAAAAAAATGCTAAAAAGGAAAAGTGAAATGAAATGTAGTGAAGGCATACGAGCATGTACTAGCGAGGGACGGCCCTATTGGGTCTAGCATTGGACTAGCCCTTTACTAACGCTCTCTCACAAGTATTGGACTTGTGAGCGATCGGGAATAAGTAACCATGACTAGCATTGGACTAGCCATGGTTATATCGTACATTTGCATTGACCATATATATACAAGTAAATGGGCATAGTTAAAGCAAGTAGGCATGTGAGCACGTAATTCACATAACACGTAAGCATGCATATCTAGATGCAAAAACCTAAGAAAGCGGTAACACATAGCACATAGCATGCAAACCACACAAAACAAATAAAGCAAATAAAATCCTAACTATTACATTAGGGAGGCCCTACTACAATCTAAGGGCGGAAGGTATAAATAAATAAAATAATAACCTAGCTATTACAACTTTGGCATTTAATTGCCTTCCCAAATAATCAAATTTTGCACAAAATAAGTAAAGCGAAAAAACTAAATAAATGAAATGAAAACATTCGAAAGGCACACCATTAAGCACATAAAGTCACGTAAAAGGCACATAGGGTCAAATAAAGTTAAAATAGAGGATAGAGTGTACCTCTCTGGAGTTGGGGCCCTAATTGAGTGAAATTACTAATTTACCCTCCAAAATAAAAGAAAAGATCAAGGCATCACTTTAATTAACAAATAAATCTCAAGGAATAAAATAAACATGAAATTTGAAGATTTAAACAAAAGCATTCAAATAAGCTAAACAACCCATATTCACTAAATAGGACCCAATTGGAAGGCAAGGAAAAGTTTTTGAGGGGTCAATTTGATTGATTTTTCAATTGCTTGGGCCATAGTAGCATAAATAGAAGCTAAGGGGAGCAAAGTGCAAATTTTGAAAGCTATTCATGCAAGCCCATGGAAATCACGAAGGAAAATGCAAACAAGCTTCCTCAACAACAAACTTTCGGCATTGCTGAAGTATTCTTCTTCAATTTCCAGCCGTGGCTCCCTTTCATTTCATTACCTCAAGCAACCAACATTTTGATATCTCAAGCAACTAATACACCACAATCACTGAGCATTCATCTCACTTCTCACCATGAGACCCTTGTGTTTAAGCACCAGAAATGCATACAAAAGATCATGCAAACATCCAATAACAAAGCTGTACAATTTTTCAGCTACGATTAGCTACACTTATGGTGTTCATCCGATGTGATTTTCTCATCTAAACACAGCCAACTTCTCAACCAAATAGCAAAGCTATGATCTCAAACATCAAGACTACAGAAATTCGACACTCAAGTAAATAACCTTTAGCAACAAAACTAGCTGCAACTTTCTTTTGCTTTTGCCGAGACGCAGCCATGCGAAGCGACTCAAGAACTAGCTAACGGATTCGATAACATCAACTGAAATGAAAGGAACTTGGGACAAAGGGGAAAGGAAGATAAAAGCATGGAAAGCTAAAATCATTTGCTGAAACTTCGAATCAGACTTCTAAGAAATAGAAAAAAAAAACGAACCCAAAACGAAACAATGAGCACAGATGGCCTTATCTGCTAAGCTCTCAAACATTCTCACGACATCTCAGCCAAACAACAGACAAATCAAACATTTTAAGCAAGCCAACACTTCAGCAAACCAAGGATGTATTCATGTTGCTGCAACGAACCGAAAGCCTCAAGCTTGTTGCAGCAGATTTTTATGCATCAACTCTCAAACGCACACAATCTACAACCTGGCCATAGAACCATCAAACATTCTGCATTTTTCAACATGAAACCCCTGATTTAAACCCCAAAAAATCCGAAGAAAAATATGCAAATTTTGGCTATTTTTCTGCGGCTTTTCTGATGCTTAAACACTTTAACAAACTTACCTATAGCTAGCGCAAACCATTTAAGACACAACAAACCATTATGACTTAGCTTTCTAACGAAGAAACAAATCAACAAAAACACAAAACATTAACCTTGATCGACTAAAGGAAATCAGCACAGACACAACCTTAACCTTCCTAAGATTAGGTTTTTACAAAACTAGCAGACAAGCAAATCACCAGGTTTCAGTTTGGGATTGAGACTGACTCTTTCGGCTCAAGATTGTCACTTTAGGGCAATTTATCAAGCAACCAACAAGCATGAGAGATTTTCGATAATGCTGAAACGAAAGAAAAACAGGGAAAGGCTACATTCACTCCTTTTGGTAGTAAAACGGCGCTTGAATGGTGGAGCGATGGGCTTCAGCACGGGTCAAGCGAAGCTGGGAACCGTTTCACCTGCTGCTCTGGCTGTCTTCCAGATTCTGCACTATCTCCCTCCTTGCTTCTTCTTGGGCCAAAAGCTTTTCCTCCTCTCACTCTCGGTCTCATTCTCTCGCCCTCTTCTCGGTATCTTTCCCTCACCCTGGTTTTTCCTTTTCTTTCTTACTCTCTGCCTCCGCCGCCACTCTATTTCTCCTGTTCGAGACTTCCTCCTAGCTCCCTTTATTCCCTTCTTTTGCTTCCTTTCTTGCCTCTCAACCGTTCACCTCTAGTTTTTCCTCAGCTATCCAGCTGTCCTTCTCTCTCTGCTTTCTCTCTCCCGGTTTTCCTTTTCTTTTCGTAGCCCTCCTAACTTTTTACTCTCGGCCGTCGCCCTTGCGGAAGTCTTTTTCCAAAAACCTAGCCTTTTCTTTCAACCGTCATCCTACCCCCATTTTTTTTCTTCTTTGATTTTTTTGTTCCCCCCCAAAATTCCTTAGGCCACCAAGTGTCTAGACACCTAATCCCTTAGGTGTTGTGTTGTCCAAAATACAAAGGGACACTTGTCCCAATGTTGACCTTGGTCCCTAACTTTTGATGATTACAAAACAAATGGATGTTACTAACATCTCCTCAAAGGCCTTTTCAGAAATGAAACAAATCAGATTCAAAGATTAAGCACATTTGAAAGGGACAAAGTATGCTGAAACTGTCGGACGCACAAAAAGACTGCATCGGTCGTCCGACAACCATTGGGTATCTTCGGACGTAGAAAATCAGCCTACCGGACGTCCTAACGAATTGAAGAAGAATTCCCAGTTTTACATCATACCTTCGGATGCAGAAAATCAGCCTACCGGACGTCCGAAAGAATTGAAGAAAAACTCTTTATCTCACTGCCTGCTGTCGGACGCAAAAAACAGGACTACCGGATGTCCGATACTCCAACGGCTAGTTGACTTTTCAGCTACTTTCTATCCGTTGGAAGCATTAATAAGGCACTTTCTTGGTCCTATATAAATAGTGGTTGGTCAGATACTTCAAACAACTTTTGCACACTGAAGATACAAAAGATCTAGAGTGATTTTAGTGAGAAAATACTCATCAAAGAAGATTTGTAGTCTTAGTGATGTGAGGTTCATTGTAAGCTTTTCATTTATGAGTGAATACTTCATGAGTGTAGCTCTGTGAGGGTTGTCCTAAGGGATAGTAAAACTTCCTGGCTTGACCGAGTGGTGTTCGGGGCAAGGAGGAGGTGAACCTTCCTTTGTACGCAAGAGTGATTGTAATTCATCAACTTGAAGAAGTTTATTTGAATTAATCTACAAGCTCAAGAGGAGCTTGGTAGTTAATTGGTTTGCAATTCTTTCCTTTTCATTTATTTATTGTTACATTTGTGATCTTTACATTGTTTATCTCTTCCACTTGGTTGTCTTCGATCCTTACAATTGGTATCAGAGTTTGGTCTCCTAGAGATTAAGCTCAATCGGCTTTGGAGTAATAATGACAACCAATAATGCCATGTTTTTTGATGGACATTCTGTCATTAGACCACCTATGTTTAATGGGTCAAATAATGTGAGTTGGAAAGAAAGAATGATTATTTTTTTGCAATCAATTGATATTAAATTATGGTTTATTATTAGTGAAGGTCCATATGATGCCTCTCTTATAGATGAAAATACTCATAAATCTAGACCAAAAACAAGAAGTGAACTAACTGCTGTGGATAGAGCTCATCTCACATTAAATGCAAAAGTCATGAATGTGTTATATTGTACTTTAGACTCAAATGAATCTATTAGAGTCAAGGGTTGTAAGTCCGCTAAAGAAATTTGGGACAAACTTAGAGAAATCCATGAAGGAAGCAAAAATGTGAGAGAACAAAAGAAATATATTCTGGTTACCAAGTATGAATCGTTAAAGATGGAATCTCATTAAAACATTGATAAGATGTATTGTAGATTCAATGACCTCATTAAGGACTTGGAGGTGCTGGAAAAAGAATACTCTCTAGGTGAGAAAAACAAAAAAATTCTGAATGTCTTATCCAAGGATTGGGAGAGTAAAGTGACTGCCATTGAAGAAGCTAGAGATCTAAATTCCTTACCTATTGAATCTCTTATTAATTTTCTAATCTCTTCTGAGCTGAAACTTAAGTCCATAGTGCAAGAAGAAGAGGATGCGAAAGTAAGAAGGAGCATTGCTCTAAAGGCATCTCAAGATGAAAATGATTCTGCCTCCCTAGATGGAGATGATATAGAAGTTGATGATAGTGATCTAGCTCTCATCACAAAAAGTTTCAAGAGATTCCTCAACAAACAAAGATTCAGAAAAGGAGGAAATAGCAACTCATTTCCAAATCAATTCAATAATGCAAGAAATAAAGGAAAGCAAGAGGTCAACAAAAAGCAAGGTGACAAATGTGTCGCGCCCTATTTTTTATAAGAAAAATAAATAAATGGTTTAAAAAGTGAATTTTTGATTTGAAAAATGAATTTTTGATTTAAAAAGAAAATGAAAAACATGGGTCTAAATGGGACTTGAAAATGCGACGATTTAACCCAAAATATAGTTTAAAAAGGGTTTTTTGAATGAAAAATGGAGTCGCCACTTGGTATCGAGTTGAGGTGTACCAAGTCACCTAAAAATGAATTTTAAAGAAAAAAAATAGAAAACCCTTTTTAAACGACTCTAAGTCTACGAAAACCAACGAAAAATGTTCGGGAGTTACATTTGACAAAGGGGAAGGCAAGGATAAAAACCCAAGGCACCCCTTCAACCTAACCAAGGCCAGTTGCGTGATTTAGTCAAAGATTTTCTTGTTTTAACCAAAAAATTTATCACATTTGGATGTACTATATGAATGCAAACCCTAGACCTAGGGGACGTCGGGGGGCAAAATTTCTCTTCAAAATTTGAATGGTGACAATCACATTAATTGTGACGCCCAATAATGACTCTTTGGAGAGGTCACGAATTATGCAAAAATATGAGACTCTAAGAAGAGGAAAAGGATAAAATAATTATAGAAATATATATGTCTTAAAGGAATGCATCATGTCGGGTACGGGGGACTAATGCTCGTGACTCAATTTTCCCTTTTAATAGAGGGAATACGAGCGGGCTAAAACTAGAAAAGCCAAACTCGTCCATATCCCATATCCAAGGGGCTATTCCCTAATCTGATCAAGCAAATGAACTAACCTAGTTCTAATGCTTATATGAAATGCAAGTCTAATGTCATGTTTCATACAAAAGGCGGCAAGTAATATTCATATAAGGGAAAATATGGGAGAAGGGGTATACATATATAAGGAAAGTGTCATGCAACATGGTGAAAGAGGCCCTAGAAAGTAAAGATATGCATGAGATGAAGTGATTTTATCACACAATCATGATCTATCGCGCGAAGGGGCTCCTAAGGGTCTAGCGTTGGACTAGCCCACATCTACGCTCTCTCACAAGCATTGGACTTGTAAGAGCTCGAGGGGACAACCATGACTAGCATTGGACTAGCCATGGTTACGTGCATTTGCATCCATCATACACATATATAAGTAATGTGCATAATTAAAGCAAGTAGACATGTGAGCACGTAATTCACATAACACATAAACATGCATATCTAGATGCCAAAACCTAAGAAAGCGATTAAACACATAGCACCTAAGCATGCAAAACACATAAGGCAATTAAGGCCCTAACTATTACATTTTTAGGGGGGAAGCCTACTACAATCTAAGAGGGGAAACGGAATAAAACAATAACCTAACTATTACAATTTTGGCATTCGAGTGCCTCCCAAAGGATAAAATTGAACTAAAATTAAAGCAAAAACTAAGCAACTAAATAAATAAATAAGGTGCAAATGAAATAAACACTTAAAGTCATGCAATTGCACACATAAGACACATATACGCACGTAGGGTCAAAAAAAGTCAAAAAATAAAGTATAGAGTGTACCTCCCTCGCAATGGTAATCGCATGAAGGAAAAATGGCTTCAAAACAATAAAAGGGTCAAGGCACCAATTAAATAGTAAAGCATAAACAAAATCACCAAATCCCTCCCAATTGCAACTTAAATGAAATCAAATAGTGCATAATTTCAAAGAAAGTAAATTATTGATCAAATTTCTAAAGTAGAAGAAACTACTAAGGACCCAATAGCAACCATTAACCAATCATTCAAGGCCAATTGAAATATTTTTGGGAACTTCATAAGTAATGAAAAGGTCAAGTAATGGTTCGGATTGCAATTATTTTAAGACCTAATTGCAAGAAATTAAACCATAATTGGGCCATAGTAAGACAAGGAGAGACTTTGAGGGGCCAAAGTGCAATTTTTCTGGAAATTGTTCATGTAAAATGCATGCAAATGTAACGAGGAAACCTTCTGCACCGAAAACCATTCAACAATTTTTGAAACTTTCTGCAACTTTCGGCTTCCATTCACGCAGGAAAACAACCATGAACACGAAATTAAATGAAACATGCAAACCTGTCAACTAATTGCACAAGACCCAACTCAACACGAATCATACAATGGCACAAGATCAAGGATTCAAGATCCCTTCTCTCCCACAGATTCGCAAAAACCAGAAAAACATCTTCTGCTGCCTCTCCTAAACTCTAGCATGTTGGGTTCAATTTCTGATGAATTTTTTTTGATGCAATCCAAACTTACCTAATGGCCAAACCAACAAATGTAGATCAAAACAACAAGATTATCCAGTAATCTTTCCATTTTTCAACCACAAAGTCTCATTTTTATGCACGAAAAAAAAAACGAAAGAGAGAGCATGCGGCAATTTGGAAATTTTCCGGCCACTTGAGTTTTCATTCCCAGAAACTACAGAAAACTTGCAGCCCAACATTCATTAGATTTCTCATGAGCACATAATGGATAATGCAATCAAGGGAGACCAAGAAAAAGAAAACTGGCCAGTTGAAATGCATTCATATATTTCTTGCTGCAATTTGCAGCTCAAACTCGCGCCAAGGGATGACCAAGGTACTTTAATAGAAACACTCACCACCCAACATACAAACAGACCCAAAGGAACAATCGGACCCAACCAAGAACCTCAGCTACCCAAAAAGGAAAACCAGTTTCGTCAACATTAGAGAACAAATGCTTCAGCAAACTGAAAGGAAGAACTAAAGCTGCTGCAACAATCCGAAGGCTACAAACTTGTTACAGTTAGAATTTCCTACGCTTACATTTCAGTCAACACTCTTTAACACAAACCACGGTACCGGCAGGTATAGTTTTCAACTTTCAACATAAAACCTTGGATTTAAACACATAAAAGGGGCAAAACACAGGAGCATGCCAAATCTGTAAACTTCACTAGCAACCTGAGTCTTCATTTTCACTTCTGGGTTTCATCATTGAGCATTAACATGATGCAAATCAAATCCAAACCAACAAATATGCATATCTCAGCTAAGAAGCCGACACAAACAAGCAACATACGTGGTAGCTAGCAATCGACGAGACATTGAAAACTTTCGTTCAAACTGCAAAATATCTTTGCGACCGTGAACCTTGGACAAAAAACAATCTAAACCCAACCTCCTAAATGACCTAAGCCCCTATCCCAAAACTCCAGTCCAACCCACCAGATTCACACAGAAATAGGTATGAAAAGGAAAACTCAGTACATCCATCCAGTAAACTACGAACAAAACAGATAAAAGACTTCACCTTTATCCCTTCCGAAGGCAAAACCAAGGCAGCGATGATCAAAAATGGGTCGCTGCTCAATCCAAAATCCTCTCTCTTTCCGATTCTGCTACTCTTCCGTCCTCCCTTCGCTGTTCTCTATCGACGCCTTCAACGATGCCCTCTTCCTTTTCACTTTGTTTTCAGCCAGGCATTCCTTGTTCTTGCTCTTGATTTCTCTTTAAGTTTTTCTCCCATTTCCTTCTTCACTCAACCGTCATTCTCCCTCTTCTCTCCAGCCATCCTTCCTATTTTCTCACGCTGTTCTCTCCTCTCATTTCTTTCTGATTTCCTCACTCAAGCAGCCGCCAAAAAGCCCCTCTCTTTTTTCTTTTCCTCAGCTTTTATACCAGCAACTTACTCCCGAAACCTAACATCTAAGGCACACAAATAAACTCCAATTTTTTACACATTTTTACAACCTTAGATCTTCATGATTTATGACAAACCTTGGATCAAGCTAGGGATTTTTGCTGGAACGAATCCGACGGAGGAGGAAAATGGAGTGAATAAATGAAACTGGAGTTTTCTTCGCCGCTTTGTACCTTGTGCTTGTAAAAATTGAAGGCAAGGGCTCGGATCCTGTGTGGCTCACACCCGTGTGAGCTCGCTCTCTCTCCTTCTCTTTTTTTTTTCAATGAATCATTTAATTAAACAATAATAATACAAAAATAACAATTTAAACAAACTTAAATAAAATGTACAAAATTAGTAACAAAAGATAAAACAAAAAGCTAAGATTTTTCCTGTGTTGGATTAATGATTTTTCCTTTTTTTTCTTTCCTCTTTTTTTTCAATTAATAAACAATAAAAAGAAATAAAACATATTTTTTATGAATAATTTTATCTTCTTGGCAAATTTTATGCTAAAAGTCTTACAATAAAAAATAAATAGCTAAAAAGTGTGAAAACAAATACAAAATAAAAATAACAGATAATAATAATCTAAAAATACTAAAAGTCTAAAACTAAAATCATGAAATTAACAAAAATAAAAAAATAGATAAGAATTATTACTAAAACAAAATTAGGATAAAAAAAATGATTTAAAAATTTGGTGTCTACAGTTTGCCCCTTTTTGTCTGAGTTTTGGAAAAACTTGAGACAAAGAAATAGACACCAAATACTTACTTGCAAACCAACGGAACGACTGTTGTTTTTAGAAATGAGGACTGACCCCTTTTGATGAGATTGACTCGGACGAGCAATTTGAAATGGACTGACCCAAACAGAAAAATTAAAAAATCGGGACTGACCCGGAACAAGAATTTAAAGCCGGGACTGACCCGAGGCAGGAATTTAAAATCGACTGACCCGAACAGGAAATTTAAAATAGGGACTTTAAAATCGGGACTGACCCGAACAGGAAATTTAAAATAGGGACTGACCCGAAACAGGAATTTAAAATCGGGACTGACCCGAAATAGGAATTTAAAATCGGGACTGACCTGGACAGGAAATTTAAAATCGGGACTGACCCGAAACAGGAAATTAAAATCGGGACTGACCCGAAACAGGAAATTAAAATCGGGACTGACCCGAACAGGAAATTTAAAATCGGGACTGACCCGAAACAGAAAATTTAAACGGGACTGACCTGAGACGGGAATTTAAAATCGGGACTGACCCGAGACAGGAATTTAAAATCGGGACTGACCCGAGACGAAAATTTAAAATCGGGACTGACCCGAAACAGGAATTTAAAATCGGGACTGACCCGAGACAGAAATTTAAAATCGAAACTGACCCCAAACAGGAATTTAAAATCGGAAAAGGTCTAGCATACTTACCTGAAAATAGCTCAATTCAAAATTTTCATTTTCAAGGTTATGTTTCTGCCTCTGAGCCAAAGGTTGATTCTACATCACTGTTTGGTTGTGCCTTTGATCAAACTTGCTTGCAATTTTTCCGATCTGCCTTTGTTTGCTTGGAAAACTTTCCAGCACCGGCCTCAGTACGAGGTGTGATTGTTTTCATGAAATTTTCCTGCAAAAGGGAAAGGGTAAGGAATTTGCCACCATCATTTGATCCAGTTCCCTTTGAGAATCGTGTAAACATGGGTCTTTTGACGCCTTGGTCAACTTTTGCTGTAGTATCTGATTTAGTTGGATTCATTACTTTGAAGACTTTCTAATTTTCCCCAGATTGACCAGGCTGACCAGGCACGCCTTTAGCCATATTATGAGATCTGTGTAACGGGTTCTGCTGAATCAGGACCACTTCCAATAGATGATTGAATCCAACGTGTGCTTTGCACAAATCACGAGGATTGTCATTTATTAAAATTCAATGAAAAAAATGATGTATGTGAGATAAATTCACATATCATGCATGGATGAATATGCAAAAGGATGCAAACACGGTCAATCATGCTTAAACCCATGAAAATGTCATGAATACAAATAATTGAGGAAAAATGAACTTCATAGGAATGTGCTTGCAAAAGAATATCTATTCAAAGTGAGACACAGCTTTTGGCCAACAGATGTCACATTCGAATCTCTGGATATCTTTGTTCCGGAATTCAATGTTGACAGAAGTGTTACAAAACGAAGAGAAATCCGAATGAACCAAGTCACCAGCTGCTCCTCCTCGTGCTTGTTTGTTGCAGAAACCTACCTTGACGCCCTTTCGGGTTTTCACCAAGGTTGCCCCCCACCCTTTTTGCTTTTTGTTTATTTTTTCCTTTCTTTCTTTTCTTTTTCTCTTTTTTTTTTTGAGGTGCCCTTTCGGGTTTTCACCTATAGAACAAAGGAAAATCTCGACCATGATCGACTCAGGAGTGTGAGTTGAAAATTACTGGCATCAGTAAAATGCGCTTCCCTTATAAGTTTAGGTGAAGGCATTATAGACATCACTTGCCAGTGATTAGCGAACCTCCTAATAGAAATATAGCAAGTGACGAAAGCCAGGACTTTGGGTTTTTGTAATGAGGTCAGGTGGGGTGTTTTCAAGAAAGTTGAGGCTTAAAAGTAAAGATTTTTTAATGAAAAGTGTGAAATAACCTGAGATTGCATCATTTTGAAATCATCTCCAATTTTGAACGAAAACTGAGGAAAATTTGCCCCAGTTTGATTAGATTTTCTCTCTTTGCATTTTTCATTGCATTTTTCTTACTTTTTGCATTTTTCTTTAGAAAACTAAATTTGCCCCAGTGTGGGGTTTGCAATTCTCAGGGGTTGCCAAACGAAAATTGTTAGTCTGATGGCTCAAAAGGGACGACTAGGGATTGAATGTTTCAAATGGAAAAGAAGATGACTTGACTTGCACTTCATCATTGGCACGAATTTCCAAAAGAAGTTTTGCATAATCAAAAATAAAGAACTTCTTACACATGTCTGAGTTGATATGTTGAGGGAATGTTTGTCCATCCATCTATGCTAGAACAAATGTTCCACCCGGCAACACCTTTTGAACGACCAATGAGCCTTGCCAATTTGAAACAAATTTGCCTTTGGCTTCATCTTTCATTGGCAAAACTCGCTTTAGCTCTTTGTCCCCTTCTCCAAAGGATCGGTGGCGGACCTTTTTGTTATGAACATAGGCCATGCGTTTTGGCAACATTGGCCATGGCACATAGCATTCAGCTGCTTTTCATCAATCAGAATCAATCGTTGATGACGCTGCTTTAACCAATCAGCTTCTAACCTGGCAGGGAAGGGATTTTCTCAATTAAGGCTTTCTTCATGAAGGGGTTTCTCAAAGAAGAGATTTCTCAATGAAGGGATTTTCAATGAAGGGATTTTCAATGGCTTTCTCAATGAAGGCTTTCTCAAGGAAGGGATTTTCAACGAAGGGATTTTTAATGAAGGGATTTTCAATGTATGGCTTCATTGGATTCCAGAACAGTGATATTCAAAGGGTCAAATAATTTCATCTTTTGCCATCTTTAAAAAATTAAAAAAAATCAGGACAATAATCAAATAAATAAGTAAAACAAATTGTGCATTTCATGAAACTCCAAATTAAAGCGGAAACAAGCCAAAAACTCAATTGCAAAAGATGCTTTCATTAAGCTATTCACATATGCAAGAAATAATTTTCATGAACTTTAGTAAACGACAACCCCTAGATTTACCGAAATTCCCTTCGAGAGGGAAAATATTCGGCCATCCAAATTGTGCAAAGCTCCTTCAGGATTTTCAAATTTCGTCATTAGAGGTGGATGTCTCAAAGGCATCTTTGTGTTCGGGGGAGGGGTTTGTACTTACGCTCGGTCCTTGTTCACCATTTTTCCTTAGCACTATTTCCCCTGCCTCGATCATGTCTTGAATTTTATGTTTGAGGAGTCGACAATCGGCAATGGCGTGACCAGGTGCCCCTGAATGATAAGCACAAATAGCCTGTGGATTGTATCCAGTAGGTGTGCCATAAGGGTAAGTTGGAGGGGGAATCACACCTATTTTACCGGCAGCCTTTAATTGCTCATACAACTGATCCAAAGGCCTGCCAAGGTTGGTGAATGTTCGAGCACGATTTTGATTGTAGGTTTCAGTAGGTTGGTAGTAGTTGTAGGTGGGTCTGTTTGGTAGGGAAAATCTTTGGTGGTAGGGAGGTCGAGAACGAGTTTGTTGAAAGTTAGGTTGAGATACTTGAAAAGGGGCCGTAGGCGGGTTGGCGTAGTTTGGGCGAGGTCGGGGGTGCGAGATATTGGTATTGTAGACAGGGTAAGGACTTGGATAGTAGGGATAAGGTGAATATGTTGGTTTATGTTGAAATCTGGGTCTTGGTGTAGGGTTTTGATCCTAGATGAAGGCAGCTTCCCCCTCTTTCTTTTTAAATTGCGGCTTTTTCCCACCACTCCCTTGTCCTTGCAAAGCATCCAACTGCGATTTGAGGGCAGAGACGTTAACGATCTTCCCAGCTCTTACAAAGTCATCGTACTCCTCAAGTTTATTGACAATGGCGGCGAACGAGCATCCAGTCATGCGGAAAATTTCTTCAAAGTACGGCGGATCATGTGCTTTAATGAAAGTGCGTATGATTTCGTCCTCAGTCATTGGTGGCTCGACTTTTGTAGCTATTTTTCTCCACCTTTTGGCATAAGTCTTGTGATCCTCAGAGGGTTTTCTTTTTGTTCCTTCCAGCGTGGTTCGTGTCGGAGCCAGCTCGCAGTTATACTCGTACTGCCTTACAAAAGCATTGGACAGGTCAAGCCAAGTCTTGACTTCTTCGGGCTTCAGATTGGAGTACCAGTCGAGCGCATCCCCCTCCAGACTTTCCGGGAACAACCTTAGAGGCAGGTTCTCGTCGTCTACAGGCTTTCCCAACTTGTTAGCAAATAGTCGGAGGTGTGTTTTGGGATTACCCGTCCCATCATACTTGTTAAACTTAGGGGTTTTGAACCCCTCAGGCAACTGCACATTCGAAAAAAGGCAAAACTCATCGTAATCCAGGACTCCTTGCTTGTTCAACCCCTGACTTTTCCTCATAAACTCATCGAAACGGCCTAGGCGCTTGAGCAGCTTCAGATCAACGGGAGCAGAAGATTCTCCTATTTCTGGCTTAGTTTGGACAGTATGGTCTGGCAGGAAGGGCTCAGCAGCAGTGTGATAAAAGGTATGTGGTTCAGGTGGTATATTTGAAGTGGCTTGGGGTTGTGGGCCTCGCATGTGAGTAGGAAAAAATGAAGGATTAGGAGGGTAAGTGTATGGCAAATTTGTGGTGGGATAGATGAAAGTTTCTTCGGGTGGAATAGGGTAGGATGGAGTAACGGTGGCTTGAGTTGAAGGGATGACAAATGGTTCTTGCTCAGGCTGTCTAACGGGCATGGGTTCGGGTTGAACTCCGCTGCTGATAAGCTCATCAATCAATTTCCTTTGGGCCGCCATCTCGGTAGCCATCTCACCAAACTTAGTAAGCATCTCAGTTAGCTGAACCCCCAAACTCGCAGTCTCGGGCTGAGCGGTAGTAGCAGACCTATCTGATGGTTCCAGTTGTGAACTCATGTTTACACGACTCCTCTGGACTCGACTACGGGATCGCGTTATGATGGGGCTTCGACGGGAAGCTATGTTTAAATATTACCAGAAAATACGAAATGACTTGGTTTTAGATTTTAGCCCTGGCTTAGTTTTTCCAACAAAAATAAAACAAAGAAAAAGAAAAAGACAAGAGTTAGTAGATGTCCAAAAGAAATTCAGATGCATGTCCTATTGGGGAACCCTTTTTGCGCCAAGGGTAGGCCTAGTATGATGCAACACCTTCAAAGTGGGACCCGTTTACTAAACCTGCTTTTAACCACCACTTTACACAGAAGAGAAATCATCTCAAAATATCAAACTTTTCATTGATGAACATCATTTACAACATCCCTTGGAGACGGTTTCGTACAAAATCACTGAACCTCTTTAACCTATCTATTACAACATCCTTAGATTCTCTGGCGTACGGGTTTCTCATACGTCCAGTTTCATCGTACAATTCTCCGCATTTCCTTTTCAACTCCCGATGTTTTTCTTGCATCTTCTCACAGGCCTCCTTGTGTTTCTCGGCCATCTCTTGGTGAACTTTGACGGATTCTTTCAGTTGCAGGTTTTCTCTATCCTTGGCCTCGATAATAGCCCTCAATCTCTTGACCTCCTCGGATGGTTGAGCTTGCGGTCCTTGCACCTTCAAACCCTTGAGCCAATCTTCATATTGTGGTGTGACTAAACCCTTTTGTTTGAGTTCCGGAATGTACTTGACGCGCTCGTTGTCGGACAACGTTTCCCAGGCCTCAGTAATAGGGATCTTCATCGGAATTTCTTTCGGATATATCCCTTTGTCGAAAATGATGATAAATGTAGTCAGATCAACTACATGTGGCACATCTTGGACACGCCCTAATTGTCGGAGAAACCTCTTCGGATTGTATGCCATGATACCCTGAGTACCCAATAAAGGAACGAACTCGGATGCCTTGGTGCGAAGAACAGGTTTGACACAATTGGTCCAATCCAATACCCATCTAACATTTTGATTGGTCACATTCGTCAAGAAATCCACAAACTCGGATGCATTACATGGCAAACTACTGCTATTAATCCTCTTGTGATGTGTGATTATCCAGTTATACCCAGACATTGGTAGACTCTCGGGAATAGACGATCGGCTCATGAAGTGCTCCATACCCCATACATGTAAGATCAAATTTGAACCACAAAAAAACTTTTTCCCTCTCTGACAGGTAGTGCAAGCTACGAAGATATCGGCCAAAATAGTTGGAACAATAGAACATTGCTTATCTTTTACTCCTAGAAACAGGTCATACAAGATTTTAGTGAGCTTAAAGGCTATCTTTTTGTCTTTCCTAGGGAAAAAATAGGTTCCAGCCATAACCAATCCATACACCCAAACTCTCTTTCGTTCCCATATTTCCTTGGAAGTAAACTAGAAATCTCCCAGGTGCCTCTCAAAACCATCCCTTAATGCGAATCGATCAAATAAGAACTTTGCCTCTACATTTTGGTCCGACCCTTGAATTGCTGATTCCTTTAACCCGGTGAAACGATAAAATTCGGCCTTGTTGGACACTACTGGAAACATCAAGGCAGTTCCCTGAATCGGCAAATCAAGAAATCCGGCAACCTCCTCAATTGTTATGGTCATTTCCTTTTTCCCAAGTCTAAATGCGGAACAAGTGGAATCCCATAAATGCACCAAGGCTTCTATCAAATAGCCATCGGACTTAATATCCTTGAAATCCCCAATGGGTCCTAATCGAGCGGCTACTTGGTTAATTTCACTAGGTGAAAGGAACGTGGGCCACCTTTGTACCTCAATCGGTACTACTAACATCTGTTGAACTCAGCGAGGACTTTCCATCTGAGAATAAAAACTGGTGTCAAGTACCTTACCTACAGGCCCCACTTTTCTGGTCAAAACATGAATTTAAACGTGCAAGTCCCAACATAGGGTTAAATACCCACGGGAGTATAGGGTTGGCTTATCCCTAATGTGGAATTCCCTAAATGGCATTCCCTCTAAGGTTTATGCATGATGCCATTTTATCAAAGAGCGTAAATTTGCAGTACACAAATGAAACGTGACCTAAAGGGAACCCCTTTTTGTATGCCGGGGTGAGCCTAAAATGAAATGTGTTCATGTTACAAATGCGAAACATTGAATTTAAACGTGTCACATCAAATGAGGTAGGCTCCTAGAGAGTGCCATGCCAGGACTCTTATTTCCTAGGGCTGATGAATGCAATAGAGACAAAACCAAGAAAAGTTAGTTCAATAAATACACATAACACATTGTAGCAAAGCAATATAAAGAGGTAAAGCAATAAAAAGAAAAGGGGGGTTGGATCCCTCCCTTCGTGAATAGTGTCCCTAATAGGGTAAGGCAGACTCTACCCTAGGCAAACTATCATGGATGCATGCGGTATTGGCTCACTAATGCATCTAGACTCGATAGGTTTTAGGTCCCCGAGCCTTCAGACTTGGAAGCCAAAGGTCATCAATCCCAAGGTTCTTTGTCAGTGGCTCAAGCGATTCCCCAGACACTGCTACGCACACGTCGTGCCACGGCCACATGTCTGAACGAATCTATAAAAAATTCTCAACCTTCAACTAAAAGCTAAAGGCTATTAGCCCAAAGCTTAAAGCGGAAGATTGAGTGACTTTTTGGATCATGCTACGCACACGTCGTGTCGCGATCACACGTCCAAATGGGTCGCCTAATCCTAATAGGGTGGAGTGGCGTGACAAGCCACTAAAAGAAAAATAAATGAGGGGTAAATAATTAAAGCATATGCACATATGCTAGTGCTCGTTTGGAGGGGAGAGATCGAGAACCAACGCGAGGCTCTAGGGTAATGTCCCCCACCCAAATGCAATGCAAATCGCGGGATCACATAGATAAACCATTCATCCATCAAATCAATCATACACAAATGTGTGAGGGAGTGAGTTGATACGCACGAAATGCAAAAATCCTAAAAAGAGGAAAAATGCAATCCTAAACATCCAAATGTAATATATAAGAAGGTTAAAAGAAGAAAATAATCAACTAAATCAAATGCTCGGACTCTCTAAGTCCCCAGTGGAGTCGCCAGCTGTCGCGCCCTATTTTTTATAAGAAAAATAAATAAATGGTTTAAAAAGTGAATTTTTGATTTGAAAAATGAATTTTTGATTTAAAAAGAAAATGAAAAACATGGGTCTAAATGGGACTTGAAAATGCGACGATTTAACCCAAAATATAGTTTAAAAAGGGTTTTTTGAATGAAAAATGGAGTCGCCACTTGGTATCGAGTTGAGGTGTACCAAGTCACCTAAAAATGAATTTTAAAGAAAAAAAATAGAAAACCCTTTTTAAACGACTCTAAGTCTACGAAAACCAACGAAAAATGTTCGGGAGTTACATTTGACAAAGGGGAAGGCAAGGATAAAAACCCAAGGCACCCCTTCAACCTAACCAAGGCCAGTTGCGTGATTTAGTCAAAGATTTTCTTGTTTTAACCAAAAAATTTATCACATTTGGATGTACTATATGAATGCAAACCCTAGACCTAGGGGACGTCGGGGGGCAAAATTTCTCTTCAAAATTTGAATGGTGACAATCACATTAATTGTGACGCCCAATAATGACTCTTTGGAGAGGTCACGAATTATGCAAAAATATGAGACTCTAAGAAGAGGAAAAGGATAAAATAATTATAGAAATATATATGTCTTAAAGGAATGCATCATGTCGGGTACGGGGGACTAATGCTCGTGACTCAATTTTCCCTTTTAATAGAGGGAATACGAGCGGGCTAAAACTAGAAAAGCCAAACTCGTCCATATCCCATATCCAAGGGGCTATTCCCTAATCTGATCAAGCAAATGAACTAACCTAGTTCTAATGCTTATATGAAATGCAAGTCTAATGTCATGTTTCATACAAAAGGCGGCAAGTAATATTCATATAAGGGAAAATATGGGAGAAGGGGTATACATATATAAGGAAAGTGTCATGCAACATGGTGAAAGAGGCCCTAGAAAGTAAAGATATGCATGAGATGAAGTGATTTTATCACACAATCATGATCTATCGCGCGAAGGGGCTCCTAAGGGTCTAGCGTTGGACTAGCCCACATCTACGCTCTCTCACAAGTATTGGACTTGTAAGAGCTCGAGGGGACAACCATGACTAGCATTGGACTAGCCACGGTTACGTGCATTTGCATCCATCATACACATATATAAGTAATGTGCATAATTAAAGCAAGTAGACATGTGAGCACGTAATTCACATAACACATAAGCATGCATATCTAGATACCAAAACCTAAGAAAGCGATTAAACACATAGCACCTAAGCATGCAAAACACATAAGGCAATTAAGGCCCTAACTATTACATTTTTAGGGGGGAAGCCTACTACAATCTAAGAGGGGAAACGGAATAAAACAATAACCTAACTATTACAATTTTGGCATTCGAGTGCCTCCCAAAGGATAAAATTGAACTAAAATTAAAGCAAAAACTAAGCAACTAAATAAATAAATAAGGTGCAAATGAAATAAACACTTAAAGTCATGCAATTGCACACATAAGACACATATACGCACGTAGGGTCAAAAAAAGTCAAAAAATAAAGTATAGAGTGTACCTCCCTCGCAATGGTAATCGCATGAAGGAAAAATGGCTTCAAAACAATAAAAGGGTCAAGGCACCAATTAAATAGTAAAGCATAAACAAAATCACCAAATCCCTCCCAATTGCAACTTAAATGAAATCAAATAGTGCATAATTTCAAAGAAAGTAAATTATTGATCAAATTTCTAAAGTAGAAGAAACTACTAAGGACCCAATAGCAACCATTAACCAATCATTCAAGGCCAATTGAAATATTTTTGGGAACTTCATAAGTAATGAAAAGGTCAAGTAATGGTTCGGATTGCAATTATTTTAAGACCTAATTGCAAGAAATTAAACCATAATTGGGCCATAGTAAGACAAGGAGAGACTTTGAGGGGCCAAAGTGCAATTTTTCTGGAAATTGTTCATGTAAAATGCATGCAAATGTAACGAGGAAACCTTCTGCACCGAAAACCATTCAACAATTTTTGAAACTTTCTGCAACTTTCGGCTTCCATTCACGCAGGAAAACAACCATGAACACGAAATTAAATGAAACATGCAAACCTGTCAACTAATTGCACAAGACCCAACTCAACACGAATCATACAATGGCACAAGATCAAGGATTCAAGATCCCTTCTCT
Source organism: Coffea eugenioides (assembly GCF_003713205.1). NCBI lineage: Eukaryota > Viridiplantae > Streptophyta > Magnoliopsida > Gentianales > Rubiaceae > Coffea > Coffea eugenioides. The sequence continues at coordinate 17,686,926 of NC_040042.1, read as the reverse complement.
CCCACAGATTCGCAAAAACCAGAAAAACATCTTCTGCTGCCTCTCCTAAACTCTAGCATGTTGGGTTCAATTTCTGATGAATTTTTTTTGATGCAATCCAAACTTACCTAATGGCCAAACCAACAAATGTAGATCAAAACAACAAGATTATCCAGTAATCTTTCCATTTTTCAACCACAAAGTCTCATTTTTATGCACGAAAAAAAAAACGAAAGAGAGAGCATGCGGCAATTTGGAAATTTTCCGGCCACTTGAGTTTTCATTCCCAGAAACTACAGAAAACTTGCAGCCCAACATTCATTAGATTTCTCATGAGCACATAATGGATAATGCAATCAAGGGAGACCAAGAAAAAGAAAACTGGCCAGTTGAAATGCATTCATATATTTCTTGCTGCAATTTGCAGCTCAAACTCGCGCCAAGGGATGACCAAGGTACTTTAATAGAAACACTCACCACCCAACATACAAACAGACCCAAAGGAACAATCGGACCCAACCAAGAACCTCAGCTACCCAAAAAGGAAAACCAGTTTCGTCAACATTAGAGAACAAATGCTTCAGCAAACTGAAAGGAAGAACTAAAGCTGCTGCAACAATCCGAAGGCTACAAACTTGTTACAGTTAGAATTTCCTACGCTTACATTTCAGTCAACACTCTTTAACACAAACCACGGTACCGGCAGGTATAGTTTTCAACTTTCAACATAAAACCTTGGATTTAAACACATAAAAGGGGCAAAACACAGGAGCATGCCAAATCTGTAAACTTCACTAGCAACCTGAGTCTTCATTTTCACTTCTGGGTTTCATCATTGAGCATTAACATGATGCAAATCAAATCCAAACCAACAAATATGCATATCTCAGCTAAGAAGCCGACACAAACAAGCAACATACGTGGTAGCTAGCAATCGACGAGACATTGAAAACTTTCGTTCAAACTGCAAAATATCTTTGCGACCGTGAACCTTGGACAAAAAACGATCTAAACCCAACCTCCTAAATGACCTAAGCCCCTATCCCAAAACTCCAGTCCAACCCACCAGATTCACACAGAAATAGGTATGAAAAGGAAAACTCAGTACATCCATCCAGTAAACTACGAACAAAACAGATAAAAGACTTCACCTTTATCCCTTCCGAAGGCAAAACCAAGGCAGCGATGATCAAAAATGGGTCGCTGCTCAATCCAAAATCCTCTCTCTTTCCGATTCTGCTACTCTTCCGTCCTCCATTCGCTGTTCTCTATCGACGCCTTCAACGATGCCCTCTTCCTTTTCACTTTGTTTTCAGCCAGGCATTCCTTGTTCTTGCTCTTGATTTCTCTTTAAGTTTTTCTCCCATTTCCTTCTTCACTCAATAGTTGTCGCGCCCCACTTTTTGAGTGTGTGAAAGTAGTGTGTGGAATATGTATGTGAACGTGTGTGAAAATGAAAATAAAAGGCCGTGGGACTTGAAAATGCGACGATTTGGCCAAACGAAGTTCAAAAAAGGTTTTTTAATGGAAAAGGGAGTCGCCACTTGGTATAGAGTTAGGGTGTATCAAGTCACCCAAAAAGTGATTTTTGGAAAGAAAAGTAAACAAACCCTTTTTAAAGAACTTTTAGGTCTACGTAACCAAAGAAAGGGATCGGGGGTCACATTTGATAAGGGAGAAGGCAAAGGCAAAGCCTAAGGCACTCCCTTACCCTAGCAAAAGCTAGTTGCGTGACTTAGCCCTTCTTTTCCTAATTTCTTCTACCCAAAGTATGTTTTGTATGTTGGACATGACTAATGGATGCTAAAAAGATGCAATCCTAAATCTAAAATGTCTCTTATGAAGCTTTTTGGTCCCAACCACATGAGTTGTGGTGGCCAATAAGGAAAGTCCTCATAGAGGTCACGGGCAATGCAAATGAAGACTCAAGTATGCGTGTAAGTGTGCAAATGTAAGAAAAGTGCAAGTGTGCAAATGTAAGAAAAGTGCAAGTTTGCAAATGTGAGAAAAGTACATGTGTGCCAATTGAGAAAATAAAGGTGTTTGTGTGCTAGTGGATGAAAATATAATAGTAGATACATATAAGTGCGATTGGGTGCAATTTGTGAGGTAGAAAATAAATGATAAAAGAAGAAAAATGTACAAACATGGCATGTGGATTGAAAAAAATATGAGTTGTGAAAAAAAGGTGGATAAAAGAGTGAGGAAGTGATATGATAAGAATGAGAGTGCATGAACCTAGAGGAATGCATCAAGTCGGGTACGGGAATGACTCCTAATTTCACGACTTTAATTTTCCCTTTGATTAGAAGGAAGAACTAGCGTGCTAAGGCTATTTTGTAGCCACACTCGCTCGTTTCCCTTATCGAAAGGGGACTCTCAGGCAAATGTACCCTATACCTAGCATGAGGATGCAAAAACCTAAAATGAAGGGGAAAGGGTTGGAGGGGCATGCCAAATGCTAAAAAACTAAGAAAAAATGCATGAAATGTAGTGAAACATGCAAGTATGTACTAACGCGAGGGGACGGCCTATTGGGTCTAGCATTGGACTAGCCCTTTTCTAAAGTCCTCTCACAAGCATTGGACTTGCGAGAGCACGAGGGGACAACCATGACTAGCATTGGACTAGCCACGGTGACGTCACGCATTCATTATAAACCAAATAAATCATGTAAAGGCTAATAAAGCAAATAAACACATAAATCACATATTGCATATAACACATAAACATGGTATCTAGATGCAAGACCCTAAGAAAGCAAGTAACACGTAGCACACAAGCATGCAAATCACACTAATGATCCTATAACATTGGCTAGCTAAAACAAGTGGGGAAGGGGAAAAGTGAATAAAAATGCTCTCCAAGCCCTATCTATTACAAGCCAAGAGGTGTACACATACCCCATAAATAAATAAGAACGACTTAACAAAAAGCAAAAGTAAATGAAATAAATGAAAGGAATTAAGGAAAAGCAAGGAAAGCCAAGTAGACATGCAATTCTCACTTAGCACGTTGGATCACATAGGGGAGAGACAAAAAAGATAAAAGAAGTTATACCTCCCTTGGAATGGTGTCCAAATGAAAGAAAAATGGCTTCAAAACAATAAAAAGGTCAAGGTACCACTTTAATTGAGAAAAATTAAAAGAAATGCGCAAATACAAAGCTCACTTGATCCTAAAGCTCCTAAAGTCATGACTTAAGTGCAATTGACAAAGCATGGTAGTTATTTGAAGCAAAGCAAGCAATGCAATTGTAAAAATTAAAGCTGCCAAGGACCAAATTGAGGAAATTATTCAATCGGTTGGGTCATAGTAAAATAAAAAAAAAGTGAGGGATCAAACTGTAATTTTGGAAAGTTTTTCATGCATGCACGAGGCTTTCTTTGCTCTTATTTCTGCAATTCAAGCCATGAAGCTATCCTTCTGCAATTTTTATCCACAAGCTCTCCGTAGCTCTTAAACACACTCAAATTCAACATGAGCTAAAGCAACAAGACAACCACCTAATCCTCTCACTTTGCCACATAAAACTTTAGATTTAAACACCAAAAGTCGGACAAAAGGGCATGCAAATCTGGACAGTTCATGGGTTTTCTTTCTGCTACTTTGAGATTTCAGCAATTTCATACGGTAAATATCCTCAAACCAGAAACAATCCCAAATTCTACATAAGCTTATCATCCAAAAACTTGGTAAACATGCAAGAGAAAGGCAATAGAGATGGACAAAACACATACAACAGCAAGAGATGCAGTAGACTACAAGCATCAGCAATGAAACTACAAGCATCAGCAACTCCATGCTCCAACATGCGACTGAATGGAAATATGCAGCAAAGACGCAAGGAGAAAAACTCATGGCAGAGATGCACACGAATACCAAACCGAACACTACAGAACTCACAAGCTTCAAACAAGCCAAGATTTTAACAAGCAAAGGAAAGAAACAGGATCTGTTTGTCCACGCTGCTCTAAAATTTCAGCAAGCACAGACATGGATTGCGGACAAAGAAAAACTCAAAAGAGTTCAAGCCACTCCAGAAAATTCAGCAACCAAAGAAAAGAAGAGCTGCTACAACAAGCCAGGAGTCCAGGCTTATTGCAGCAGATTTTTACGCCCACATATCAGCTAGTTGCGATCTAAAAGCTAAGCAAGAGTATCATCTAGCATTCTAATGGCCATCAACTGAAAATTCGAACAAACACATTCAGTAAGACTACTGTAATAAACGTGTGGTAATTTCTGATGCAACTCAATGTTTTGTGCAAGGAAAAACTGGACGCAACTTTCTGCAATAAAGGCCTTCGGCAACTCCTGAAACTTTCTGCAATTTCCAGCCTTCAACCATGCAGGAAGACAGCCATGAATTACGAGCTCAAATGGAAAATGCAAGCCTACCAACTGATTCTACAGGACCCAACCCAACACAAATCATGCAATAAAAACTTTCGGCAAGTTAAAATTGCTTTCATTCTGCCATTTTTTTTTTTGTAATTTTCATGCGCGAACTTCCGCAACTTTCGGCAATCAGAAATTTGTTTTCAGCAAGCATTTGATCCTGACTCCAGTGTTTTTGGAGCCCAAACGTGTAAACTCACCCAGAATGCAGCCATCTATTCCAAACAGACCCCAACGGAAATGATCTAGGCCAAAACACAAAAAGAAAGACAATACAGCATAAGAAATGCCTATCATTTACTTGAAACATCGAACTGAAACATTCCAGAAGTCATTCTAAAAAGACAGACCATGAAGTAAACAAAATGCTAGGCATCTGCACAAGAAATTGTGAGGTCTACATGAGCAAGATAACACACAGTAGATAACATGGATCTAATACTCATTTGACACCACACAGATGCATATCGGCTCAACAGGGACTCAACAAAAAATGCAAAAACCAAGCTTCACTTTAACAGATTCTGATTCTAACTTATCATGGCTACTAACAAGCTTAGTACCAATATAAAAAAGCAAACAGAAACTCAAAGTTTGGATCTTTATCAACATTTCTGGAAACAAACTACAAAAAGAAGACGTTGAAGTCAGCATTTAGAATTTCAAAACACAGAAGGAAAAGAACGATGGTTATCAGATACCTGGAAGCTGGAACGGAAGTTATCTTTCTTGGCCTGAGATTGGAGGCTGCTCTTTGTTGGGTTCACGTTCCTCCTTGCATCTTCGTCAGATTTTTGCTTCGTTTCTCTTCCAGTTTGTAGCTCTCCTCTACCCAGAAACTCCCCTTTTTCTTGCTGAAACCCTTGGCTTCTTCCCTCTGGCTCTCTCTTGCTTACTCCCTTTTCACTCTATCTCTCTCGGCCTCTTCCTTTTTCCTCTCACGCAAGCCCAGCCATCATTCCATCCTCTCAAAACCCTCCTCAACCGTCACCAGTTTCCTCTGTTTCCGTTTTTCAGATTTCAATCTCTCTTTCTTTCCCGTTCTTTCTGGCTTTTTCCCAGTTTTTCTCTCCCTCCGCTGTTAGCTCCTCCGTTGCCGTTTTCTTTTCTTCTCCGCCTCTCACTCTCTCTCGATTTCTTGCCATTTTTACAAACCCTTGCTGTTAATCCCTCGTAAATCCTCTCGGCTCCTTTTTCTTTCAGCTAAACTCCCAGCCCCCTCTCAGCCGTCAACCTCTCTGTCCTCTCTCTCCTGGCTGCGGCCATCCTTTTTATAGGAACCCCCAATCCCTAAACCCTCACCTCAAAGGTGAGGATAAGGGATTGGTTTCTACCAAGATTTCCAGCCCTCCGATCTTCCAGCAATCTCCCCGTAAAAATGACATCCTCTTTTGCCGCTGCTGCATGCACGGCACATTGTCCTCTTTTTTTTTTCAAGAAAACATTGAATTTAAATCAAAAACAACTAAAGCATATTTTTTGAATGCTTTTCTTTTCTTTTCAAGAAATTCTATGTTAAAACTTAAAAATAAAAATAATAAAATAAAAAACTAAAAAACTAATAACTAAAAAGTGAATAAAACTAACACGACAAATAAAAATTAAGACAAAATAGTAAATGCAAATTACACTAAAATTTTGGTGTCTACAGCCATCATTCTCCCTCTTCTCTCCAGCCATCCTTCCTATTTTCTCACGCTGTTCTCTCCTCTTATTTCTTTCTGATTTCCTCACTCAAGCAGCCGCCAAAAAGCCCCTCTCTTTTTTCTTTTCCTCAGCTTTTATACCAGCAACTTACTCCCGAAACCTAACATCTAAGGCACACAAACAAACTCCATTTTTTACACATTTTTACAACCTTAGATCTTCATGATTTATGACAAACCTTTGATCAAGCTAGGGATTTTTACTGGAACGAATCCGACGGAGGAGGAAAATGGAGTGAATAAATGAAACTGGAGTTTTCTTCGCCGCTTTGTACCTTGTGCTTGTAAAAATTGAAGGCAAGGGCTCGGATCCTGTGTGGCTCACACCCGTGTGAGCTCTGTAACAGCCCCACTTTCCCCTAAGGCGAACCAAAGGGGTTAGTGGACTGCCTGCCCAACTCTCGCCAGGACTAACGGTGCAGATTAGAGCTAACTATTGTGTTCCGGAACTTACTAAAGGGTAAAATAATCCAAAGTACAAAATAAATCCGGAGTCGGCCATGAATAATAACCGACCCGTCAGAACCCAACCGAAATAGCTAACAAACATTCACATCTGAACTTTAGCGATTACAATCCACAATGACATACATAAGTTTTCAAAAGTTCATACGTATACACGGTTTGCCAAATCAAAAGAGAAAACGCGTCAAAAGTCCACTTAGGGTTTTAATACATGAGCTATACAAAAGATATGTTCAACTAGCTCAATTTGGCAGCCATTTGTCAAATCCAGACCAAAAGTGTTTATTTTCCTGTAAGGAAAACAAAAGGGAACAGAAAGGGGTGAGCTGGCGCTCAATGAGGTACCGAACAGATAGCATTAAAATCATGGCATTTCACCTTTAACAAATCAGATACACATGTCAGATGTAAAGTAAAGTAACCAATGATTCAAAACAGAAGGATACAGGTGGCTCTCAGGAGCCAAATTTCCAGCGCAGTACTTGATCCAAACCGGTTGACTCTCCGTCAACGTATATAGAACCAACGTGTCCGTAGACCCCTCTTTACACCGAATTCCGTCCACCAAACACCCCTTTACCGGGCCCGCTCACCGTATCAGATACAGAAAAGGTAATACTCGAGTATACCGGAATTAAGGGTCTCAATACCCCAAAATCCCCGAACAGACTACCGTGGTTCGTTATCTAATCGTCCAGGCCCTTGCCGGCCCGACTCGAATAACTTAGCCACAGGATTTGAGCTCATAAGTCACAGAAAGGTCGTTGGACACAAGCTTCCAAACGACGTCAGAACAGATACAGATCCAGATACAGATAACAGATTCAGATACAGATACAGATAGCAGATTCAGATACACGTTCAAAATTGGCATATGAACAGACCAGAGAACGAGTGTGATAAAGTACACCCTCGCCTCCATTTGATCAAAACAGTACTTGGCTTCAATAGTCATAAATCAAGTATTCAAATATTCAGATATTTCACATAAAGGGTAGCAGGCAGTGGTACACTCACCGATTCAACTTCAAAAGTTTCACTTCAGATTGGCCTTAATCGCCAAGAAACCCTAAAATAATCAAAATAAACCAATTGAAGGTTTCATATCCAAAATCGAGTAAACGGAATGCACAAGTGAGGCTCGACTACACGTCGTACGCCTTGCCCAAAAAAAAATACTAATGCAAGGGTGCAAAAACATGATTTTCTTGGAAACAAAAAGAGAACATGAAGACCTAGGGTCAACAACCCAAAAGCCCTTCATTTCCATCAAAAGGCAAATCCAACTTAAAGAACCAAACGGCCTAGAAAATCGGACAGCATTTCCCCTAAATTTCTTACTTTTCCAGCCATTAAGGCTTCATTATTTCCTCAAATCAGTCCCAAAACCTCACACAAAAGTCATCTCATTTCCCAAAAGCCGTTCACTAGGCTCCAAGTAATACAAGTACAAAAGTTAGCTAGGAAATGACCGGAATAAGAGTAAGCCTTAAAACAGGCAAACAAGTACAATGAGACTCGATAACGAATCATAAAGCCATGCCAATCACAACCCCAATAGGGTTTCATATACATACATATAAGCATAATAGCAAACCAGAAAATCAGAAAATATAACTCATTTGATCAATCAACAAAAACAGTTTTGGCCTCCGTATGCGGTAATGGCACAAAATACGCTACGCTTATCGGATGAGGGTGTAAGACCCACCATCTCGAAGCTAAAAGACAGGGCTACAACAATGTAGAAGGCCTCTCAGTCCAAATCCTAGCACAACTAGGTCAAAAATGCAGAAAACCAAGCCAGAACCGTAATTGCAGGTTCCCAAATCACACAAAACTGTAATCAGTCTATCTCAGCCTACACAGGTCCAAATGCATTGATTCCAAAGGAATATGAAAGCTAAGACATCAAGCTACATTTCATCAGAAGACACCAACAACAAAATCCAAACCAATTCCAGTCAAAACAGGCAATTACTATCGCAGTTCGGACATTCTGTTCACCAAAAACAGCAACAGTAAAAACGGCATAACTCACTCTATACTACTCCAAATGCCCTGAAATTTTGTAGGCACTTCATACTCATCAATACCTACAACTTTCATGTTTTGAGAAAAGTCCAATTCGGCCTCTATCTATGACCTAAAATTTCGGACAGATTAGGGGTTCATGAACCCTAACTTTTCACATTTCATTCCAAACCCAAAATTGATTGCATTTATCAACAATTCACACCCACTAGAGTCAAAGCCCCTTATTACCAACCATCAAAAACAACCACACCATCAAGATCATATGAAACCAGAAAATTCCTCAAAAAATAAAAAAACTCAACCAAATCACTTCAAACCAAGAAATAAATCACATATACCATCACTCAAGCTACTTCTAAGCATAACATAAACATCATTAGGTGTAGTAGGGTGTTCAAGCATCACTTACCAAGAAATTAAGAGAGAGAGAGATGTTGGACACCTTAGCTCTTCAAACAAACTCCACCAAACTACTTACTAGCACTAGAAGAAAGGTTTTTATGGAGTAGAATCTATTCTAGGTGATTAGTTGTGGAAGATTGAGTGAAATGGAAGCTAGAAAGTTGAAGAATTTCCTTCCTTCTTGCAAGAGAGAGAGCCGGCCAACACAAGGTAAGAAAATGGTAATTTTTTGTGAATTTTTGAGATATTTACTTCCTTGGGTCAAAAGTCAAAATAATGAATAGTCTTTCTTAAGACAAATCCAATAACTATGTGACACTTGTCACTCTCATAAATGCAATCCTATCTTTTCTTTTACCTCTCACATCAATCATTTCACCCACTCTACTTATCTCTAAACACCCGATAAATTTAACACAGTATTCGAAACTTAACCTTATTGGCCGAATTTTTTTCCGAACTTTTCGCACTAGTGGGGCCCACGTCCATATTCTATCCGTACTTTTTCAAAAACTACCCAATGCTAGAAAAATCATCTCAAAACTATATTTACTCATAAAATCCACCAAGAAAATATTCCTAGGCCAGAAAACGCAGAAAACATGCAATTAAAGGGGAAAAACCCTAGGAAAATATTAGGGCAATACGGGTTCTCACACTCTCTCCCCCTTAAAGAAATTTCGCCCTCGAAATTTTCTCACCAAAGAAAAAAATTGGTTTTTTTTTTTTTTAAAACCAGGGTACCTAACGGATTGAGGGTGATAAGGTATACCCATATAAGGTACGCACAGATCAAAAGGATACCCATATAACATAACTGTATCAAGCAAGCCACACAATAACTGTATCAAGCAAAGCCATGAAAGTAGCGGGGTTATCCAAAAGTATTAAAGACACACAAGGTCACAAGTACAACAATCACTAACGAAAAGCTTTCCCCCTCTAGGGCTCCGTCCTTAATCTACGAAAACAACACCGTTCATATCTTAATCAAGAGTGATCAGGCTTAACAATACCCGAATAGACCACGCGAAGTTCCATGGAAGCACATTTCTAGTTCGTCCAAGTCCTTTTTAACCTAGGCTCTCATCTCTTCCGTATCCGGGCACAAGAATCCCATCTAAGATAATTCACAACTCGAGCCGGCCGGTCCCAAGCGTAAATCATCCATATTATAGATTCCAACCCGACATACATATCTATCTTCCTCAAATCCCATGATAAAGATCTTTACACTTAGGACATGCCTGGTTCATAACTTACGCTCAAACGAGCACTTAGACATATTCATGAAATCAGGACCATACACCACTTGGTCCAAGCTCATTCTGCGCAGAGACCACGCGAAGTGGCTCTGATACCAACTGTAACAGCCCCACTTTCCCCTAAGGCGAACCAAAGGGGTTAGCGGACTGCCTGCCCAGCTCTCGGCAGGACTAACGGTGCAGATTAGAGCTAACTATTGCGTTCCGGAACTTACTAAAGGGTAAAATAATCCAAAGTACAAAATAAATCCGGAGTCGGCCATGAATAATAACCGACCCGTCATAACCCAACCGAAATAGCTAACAAACATTCACATCTGAACTTTAGCGATTACAATCCACAATGACATACATAAGTTTTCAAAAGTTCATACGTATACACGGTTTGCCAAATCAAAAGAGAAAACGCGTCAAAAGTCCACTTAGGGTTTTAATACATGAGCTATACAAAAGATATGTTCAACTAGCTCAATTTGGCAGCCATTTGTCAAATCCAGACCAAAAGTGTTTATTTTCCTGTAAGGAAAACAAAAGGGAACAGAAAGGGGTGAGCTGGCGCTCAATGAGGTACCGAACAGATAGCATTAAAATCATGGCATTTCACCTTTAACAAATCAGATACACATGTCAGATGTAAAGTAAAGTAACCAATGATTCAAAACAGAAGGATACAGGTGGCTCTCAGGAGCCAAATTTCCAGCGCAGTACTTGATCCAAACCGGTTGACTCTCAGTCAACGTATATAGAACCAACGTGTCCGTAGACCCCTCTTTACACCGAATTCCGTCCACCAAACACCCCTTTACCGGGCCCGCTCACCGTATCAGATACAGAAAAGGTAATACTCGAGTATACCGGAATTAAGGGTCTCAATACCCCAAAATCCCCGAACAGACTACCGTGGTTCGTTATCTAATCGTCCAAGCCCTTGCCGGCCCGACTCGAATAACTTAGCCACAGGATTTGAGCTCATAAGTCACAGAAAGGTCGTTGGACACAAGCTTCCAAACGACGTCAGAACAGATACAGATCCAGATACAGATAACAGATTCAGATACAGATACAGATAGCAGATTCAGATACACGTTCAAAATTGGCATATGAACAGACCAGAGAACGAGTGTGATAAAGTACACCCTCGCCTCCATTTGATCAAAACAGTACTTGGCTTCAATAGTCATAAATCAAGTATTCAAATATTCAGATATTTCACATAAAGGGTAGCAGGCAGTGGTACACTCACCGATTCAACTTCAAAAGTTTCACTTCAGATTGGCCTTAATCGCCAAGAAACCCTAAAATAATCAAAATAAACCAATTGAAGGTTTCATATCCAAAATCGAGTAAACGGAATGCACAAGTGAGGCTCGACTACACGTCGTACGCCTTGCCCAAAAAAAAATACTAATGCAAGGGTGCAAAAACATGATTTTCTTGGAAACAAAAAGAGAACATGAAGACCTAGGGTCAACAACCCAAAAGCCCTTCATTTCCATCAAAAGGCAAATCCAACTTAAAGAACCAAACGGCCTAGAAAATCGGACAGCATTTCCCCTAAATTTCTTACTTTTCCAGCCATTAAGGCTTCATTATTTCCTCAAAGCAGTCCCAAAACCTCACACAAAAGTCATCTCATTTCCCAAAAGCCGTTCACTAGGCTCCAAGTAATACAAGTACAAAAGTTAGCTAGGAAATGACCGGAATAAGAGTAAGCCTTAAAACAGGCAAACAAGTACAATGAGACTCGATAACGAATCATAAAGCCATGCCAATCACAACCCCAATAGGGTTTCATATACATACATATAAGCATAATAGCAAACCAGAAAATCAGAAAATATAACTCATTTGATCAATCAACAAAAACAGTTTTGGCCTCCGTATGCGGTAATGGCACAAAATACGCTACGCTTATCGGATGAGGGTGTAAGACCCACCATCTCGAAGCTAAAAGACAGGGCTACAACAATGTAGAAGGCCTCTCAGTCCAAATCCTAGCACAACTAGGTCAAAAATGCAGAAAACCAAGCCAGAACCGTAATTGCAGGTTCCCAAATCACACAAAACTGTAATCAGTCTATCTCAGCCTACACAGGTCCAAATGCATTGATTCCAAAGGAATATGAAAGCTAAGACATCAAGCTACATTTCATCAGAAGACACCAACAACAAAATCCAAACCAATTCCAGTCAAAACAGGCAATTACTATCGCAGTTCGGACATTCTGTTCACCAAAAACAGCAACAGTAAAAACGGCATAACTCACTCTATACTACTCCAAATTCCCTGAAATTTTGCAGGCACTTCATACTCATCAATACCTACAAATTTCATGTTTTGAGGAAAGTCCAATTCGGCCTCTATCTATGACCTAAAATTTCGGACAGATTAGGGGTTCATGAACCCTAACTTTTCACATTTCATTCCAAACCCAAAATTGATTGCATTTATCAACAATTCACACCCACTAGAGTCAAAGCCCCTTGTTACCAACCATCAAAAACAACCACACCATCAAGATGATATGAAACCAGAAAATTCCTCAAAAAATAAAAAACTCAACCAAATCACTTCAAACCAAGAAATAAATCACATATACCATCACTCAAGCTACTTCTAAGCATAACATAAACATCATTAGGTGTAGTAGGGTGTTCAAGCATCACTTACCAAGAAATTAAGAGAGAGAGAGATGTTGGACACCTTAGCTCTTCAAACAAACTCCACCAAACTACATACTAGCACTAGAAGAAAGGTTTTTATGGAGTAGAATCTATTCTAGGTGATTAGTTGTGGAAGATTGAGTGAAATGGAAGCTAGAAAGTTGAAGAATTTCCTTCCTTCTTGCAAGAGAGAGAGCCGGCCAACACAAGGTAAGAAAATGGTAATTTTTTGTGAATTTTTGAGATATTTACTTCCTTGGGTCAAAAGTCAAAATAATGAATAGTCTTTCTTAAGACAAATCCAATAACTATGTGACACTTGTCACTCTCATAAATGCAATCCTATCTTTTCTTTTACCTCTCACATCAATCATTTCACCCACTCTACTTATCTCTAAACACCCGATAAATTTAACACAGTATTCGAAACTTAACCTTATTGGCCGAATTTTTTTCCGAACTTTTCGCACTAGTGGGGCCCACGTCCATATTCTATCCGTACTTTTTCAAAAACTACCCAATGCTAGAAAAATCATCTCAAAACTATATTTACTCATAAAATCCACCAAGAAAATATTCCTAGGCCAGAAAACGCAGAAAACATGCAATTAAAGGGGAAAAACCCTAGGAAAATATTAGGGCAATACAGGTTCTCACAAGCTCGCTCTCTCTCCTTCTCTTTTTTTTTTCAATGAATCATTTAATTAAACAATAATAATACAAAAATAACAATTTAAACAAACTTAAATAAAATGTACAAAATTAGTAACAAAAGATAAAACAAAAAGCTAAGATTTTTCCTGTGTTGGATTAATGATTTTTTCTTTTTTTTTCTTTCTTCTTTTTTTTCAATTAATAAACAATAAAAAGAAATAAAACATATTTTTTATGAATAATTTTCCCTTCTTGGCAAATTTTATGCTAAAAGTCTTACAATAAAAAATAAATAGCTAAAAAGGGTGAAAACAAATACAAAATAAAAATAACAGATAATAATAATCTAAAAATACTAAAAGTCTAAAACTAAAATCATGAAATTAACAAAAATAAAAAAATAGATAAGAATTATTACTAAAACAAAATTAGGATAAAAAAAATGATTTAAAAATTTGGTGTCTACAAAATGCTATGAATGCGGCCAACTTGGTCACTACATGAGTGAATGTCCAATGATGAAGAAGAAAGAAGGAAGAAAATCAAGAGTCAACAACTTTCAATTCACATGGAATGAGTGCAACTCCGATGGTGAAATTGAAAAGGAAGAAGAATCTGTTCAATTGGCTTTTATGGCCATTGGAGATAATGAGGTAACATCTTCTAACTCTCAATTTGGAAGTGATGATGAATCTGATGATGATCTTGAATCTTTCATTATAAAATTGCATGATAGTTTGAAAGAATCTTATGTTAGAAACAAGGAATTAAAACATAAAATTGGCTTTGTTCTTCAAGACAATGCACGTATTTTTCAAGAAAATAAGAAACTGAAAACCGAAAATGATTTCTTGAAAAGAATGAAATTGATTTACAAAATAAAATTGATAGAAAAACAAGTCTTTGTGAAACACTCAAAAAGGAACAAGGTGATTTGAAAAAAAGAATGGATGATTTAAATGAATTGCTCCAACATAAGAAACAAGATTGTTTTCAATGTAATAAATCAAAGACTCATCTTGGTACTCATGAGAAGAAATTAAATTCTGGTGCAAATGATTTTGCTGTTTATAAGAGAAGACAAGTGAGATTTATTAAACCTGTTTATGCAAATAATCTTTTGATTATGTGTAATTTTTGTTGTCAAAAATGTCATATAAAAAGTGATTGTTATGTGAAAAAGAACATGAGAAGAGGCATGAAATGCATGTGGATAGTTAGACATGTTACTAACTCTAACAAGTAGGAGATATTTGTAAGATTGGTGAGATTCTTGTTCATAATGCCTTTTTTTGTAATTCTTTTTTGATGTTTTTGATGTTTTGAACTGAGTTTTTCTTGATATTTTTGAATATTACTGAATCTATATAATGTCAAAAAGGGAGAGAAAAGAACAATTCTGATCTAATGCTGGGATTGCTGAATTCTGGTATCATTTCTCTGTTTTTGTTTGGAATATTAGATTTTCTGTTATTATTGCTGGATTACAGTATGAGATTTTTACTCTCATCTTATGATGACAAAAAGGGGGAGATATGGATGCTATGTGTGAGGGGGAGTTATTCTGAATTTGTAAGTTTGGATGCTATGTGTGAGGGGGAGGTTATGCTTATTTGCTCAATTTTTTTCTTTCCTTCTTCCATCCATTGTTTTGCCATCATCAAAAAGGGGGAGAATGTTGACCTTGGTCCCTAACTTTTGATGATTACAAAACAAATGGATGTTACTAACATCTCCTCAAAGGCCTTTTCAGAAATGAAACAAATCAGGTTCAAAGATTAAGCACATTTGAAAGGGACAAAGTATGCTGAAACTGTCGGACGCACAAAAAGACTGCATCGGCCGTCCGACAACCATTGAGTATCTTCGGACGCAGAAAATCAGCCTACTGGACATACTAACGAATTGAAGAAGAATTTCCAGTTTTACATCATACCTTCGGACGCAGAAAATCAGCCTACCGGACGTCCGAAAGAATTGAAAAAAAAACTTTTTATCTCACTGCCTGCTGTCAGACGCAAAAAACAGGACTACCGGACGTCCGATACTCCAATGGCTAGTTGACTTTTCAGCTACTTTCTATCCGTTGAAAGCATTAATAAGGCACTTTTTTGGTCCTATATAAATAGTGGTTGGTCAGATACTTCAAACAACTTTTGCACACTGAAGATACAAAAGATTTAGAGTGATTTTAGTGAGAAAATACTCTTCAAAGAAGATTTATAGTCTTAGTAGTGTGAGGTTCATTGTAAACTTTTCATTTGTGAGTGAATATTTCATGAATGTAGCTCTGTGAGGGTTGTCCTGAGGGATAGTAAAACTTCCTGGCTTGACCGAGTGGTGTTCAGGGCAAGGAGGAGGTGAACCTTCCTTTATACGTAAGAGTGATTGTAATTCATCAACTTGAAGAAGCTTATTTGAATTAATCTACAAGCTCAAGAGGAGTTTGGTAGTTAATTGGTTTGCAATTCTTTCCTTTTTATTTATTTATTGTTACGTTTGTGATCTTTACATTGTTTATCTCTTCCACTTGGTTGTCTTCGATCCTTACACCCAATACATGCCCCCCACTTGCCATTTTTATTATTTTTTCCTTTTCTTTTTTCCTTTTTTGAAATTTAGTATGAAGGCAAAAATAAATAATAAAATAAAATAAACCTAAAATTGGAGCAAATAAAGCTAAAATTAAATTAATTAAATAAATAAAGTTCAAAATAAAAAATTTGGTGTCTACAGTATTATGAGCTAATTAGAGGTTAGCTAGTTTAATTAAATATTGGAAGACAAAGGAATGAGATAAACTTGAGAAAAGCCACATGTTGCATTCTTATTGGAGGTTGGACTTTTGACTAGTCATTCCTCACCTTTACTAAATCAATTTTTGACCAAAAATCATCTCTATTTTTTTCCTTTTGGCCGTGCAACTAGAGAGAAAAGCTTCTTCAATTTTTCTTCCTTTCTTGCTTAATCTTGTAAATCAACCATTAAAATTCCAAATTTCTCCACACAAGTAAGTTGATAAGCTAGTTTGAGGGTTTTGGTGGAGCCATTTGTGAAGAAGAACCACTAACTACCTTGCTTCTTGGAGTTGTCAAGGTGAGTTGCCAAACTATCTCCTCCTTGATGATGATAATGATCAATTATGGGATTCTAGTGGTGAAGCATGTCATCTTGTGGATTATTTCATGAATTATGGTCGAGTTGTCCCATTTTCTCATTTATTGAGGATTTTTCTGTTTTATATAGTATATTATAGTTAGCCATGAGATGATAGCCTTATATTGAGTAATATAGGACCTCTATATGTCAATGGTGGTTTGTTGCAGAAATTTCAGCTTTTAGCGGAAAATTTCAGTTTTAGGGTTTTATATAGTTGGGGCTTTTCTATGGTTCGCTCATAAGTTTGTAATTGGTTGAAATTTAAGGGTATTGTGACCCTAGTAATGTGTATTGACTGGCCTACCGACTGTGTTTGTTCTCATGATCGTTTTGTGTGAACATTGGTGATGAATGATAGGTTGGCAATGCGAAAAATTAAAGGGGAAATGTTGTCCAATGTTAAGGAGATTTAGTAATCTTGAGTTGGGAGTGATTTTGGGTAGAATTGAAGAGGTTTTGAGGTTGTTCATGCCTAACACCCACTATCACTCCATTTTACGTTTAGTTATACTATACTAGTAACTCATTATAGTAGTTTGACTTGTGTTCGAGTCTCAATTGTGGTTTTCTTACTTGTTATAGGTCGTACCGGTGATCCGAGGCCTACGTCTGAAGCGAACGTGTAAACTTGCTTATTTGATTCGGTGTGTGTACCATTATATGGTCTAGTGCTTAAATAACTGTTTATACTTGCTATGTGAACTTGAATGGCTTGAATGAGACGAGAGTGTACTTTATCGCTCTCGATCTCTTATCGATACTACTGTTACTGTTTAACTGTGCAATCGTATCTGTGTATGTTTTGATATTATTTGGGCTATGCCCGACAACTTAACTGTGATATTTGAGCTCATATACCATTGGTCGTTATTCGAGTCGAGCCGGCAAGGGTTTGGGCGAATCGACAACGGACCTTGGGGTTCACTGTTGGTCGAGTGGAGTGTTAACTCCTCGACATTTTGGTACACTCGAGTATTACCCTCTTTGTTATTGTGAGGTGTTCGGGTCTGGTAAGGGGGTGACCGGTGGAAGGAATGTGGTGTAAAGTGGAAATCTACAGTTTGTTCTTCTCTTCAAAGGTTGACGGAGTGTCAACGGGTTTGAGATCAAGTACGGCAAGTGGAAAGTGGCTCTTGAGAGCCAATTGTATCCTTTTATATTGACTTGTTTCCTTATGAGTTTTGGATAACTATGTGAGAGTATGTGTTTACTTTTGTGTCTTGTTGGTACCTCACGAGCGTAAACTCACGCGCGTTATTTTGTTTTCCTTACAGGAATCATTTTGGAATCGTGTTTGAGAAAACAAGTTGAGCTAGTTAGGCATTTTGTTCTTTTGTATAGCTCCTCGATTATTGGGGAAACCCTAACTGTAACCGATCAAACATTCTCTTTTGATTTGTACTTGTAACACTATACCTTTGAGAAGGTGTTATGTTATGTTATATGATGTATATACTACATGGTATGTTCCTACAATTTTGGTTCATAGGCTCCTTGTGTTTGGTCGGAAGTTTGAACAAATGTGGAGTTTGCGCAAAACAAGAAAAACCCTGACGTAGGTACTGTTCATCAAATCCGGCCAGGAATCCGGCCAAGTTCTGGGTTTAGCCTCTGGCCTGAATCCGGCTAGTGCAATCCGGCCGGTATTTACAGGGGTTCTGATCCCTTTTGGTTTTGGCCACTGCCTCCTATTCGGCCAAGAATCCGGCCGGATAGTGATGTGGCCGGCACTGTTCATCCACGGCAATTTTTCGTTTCTTCGTTTCCGTGATCGTTTAAGCGTTCGAACGCTGTATTGCATTTCTTGTGTGTGAATGACTTGATAAGTTTCGATAGTTCGTTTTATCGAAATTTCTCTTGCAAGTTTGTTAGGTTTTGTATGTTTCGTCTCCGTAATCCTGGTGAGAGCTGGGCAGGCGGTCCGTCGAACCCTCTGGTTCGCCTTAGGGGGAGATGTGGCCGTCACAGTTGGTATCAGAGCCTAGGTTGAGGTAATCTGGGCGAACTAGAACTTGATTTTGGGAATCTTAGGGATTTGTGTTAGAATATGCTTAAATTTTATCGTATCATTTACGTGGTCACTTATGGATCTCTTATAGGGTATGGACGGAGCTAGTGGGAGCGGAGATGAGCCGCCGCGAAGGCGTTATCGAGTCATTGACTACCAGGAGCGACTTGGAAGTCCGATCCGGTTGTGGTATACTGCTAGCCGCACCCGACTTTGTAGTCGTTGCCAGTGATACTCTTATATAGATCATATGGTCGTGGCGGTGCTTGAGGAGAGGAGGAGGCTCCGACTCACGGCCGCCCAGGATCACACTGAGATACTCAGACTGAGAGGCATCCTGAGGATGCAAGCTGATCGAATTGGGGAGCTCCAAGGGGACTTAGTCATGGAGCAAGAGCGAACGAATGCTCTTCGAGAGCAGTTACTTGTAGTGGAGGCTCCGGGTGTTGGGACACCTGGAGAAGGAGTCACGCCCGGTACTAGTCATAGGAGTGAATCCGTGGGCTCAGTTGGGAACTAGATTAGAGTTCCTTGGGCCGTGTTTTGACCCTGGGGGTACCTAGGATGATAGTTGTCGTTAACTGTTTGGCCTTTTGACCTAGGGTGTATAGTGAACTTTTGAAAGATCCCTTTTGTTCCATGGGATTTTCCCTTGTATATACTTGACTGAACTGCTGTATGACTGTTTGTTATGTGTTATATGTATATATGCTCTATGTGTTTAAATGCCTTATGAGGTAGTTGTTTTGGCTAATTACTGATTTTTGGACTGGAAGTGATAGCTAATTAGTTCAGTAGCTGTGCATGTGAGAGTTGAGTGCAAAATACAAGGTTTTATCCGAAGGGAAAATTTAAATTGTGATTGAGCAAATGCTGGAAAAGTTTCTGATTTTGCCGAGAACTAATTAGGAATAATGCAGCTGTACTTGGTTTAATCTGGATGTTCTAAGCTTATAACTGTGATTAGCTAGTTATTAATAAGATAACTAAACTCTGCATGCAGTTGATTGGTTGGTTTAAAACAAAAAATAAAAATAAAAGGAAATCTGTTACATGCATGTTCATCCGAAACTAGCTGCACAGAATTGCTGGATTTTGAGGTTTGCAGCTGTTATTCGAATTTAACCTCGAACTGGGAATGTCTATTAGCTAGCTAAATGTTTGCATGACGAATGTGAGTATCTAAAACCATGTTTCAACCGAGGAAAAGTTGGATTTATGAACACCTAAGTGTTGGAAAATTCTTGATAGCCGAGAGGTTTGAGCAGGAATTTTCAGTTTGTTTTTGGAAATCTTAACTTGTTTCTGGGATTTACCTTGGAATATAACGGTTTAGAAATGCATGAGAAATGTGTGTTTTAAGCCCAGTAAGCTACGTAGATGTGAAACTTCTGATACGATTGACAATTTGATTTTTAATACGACCAAAATGTTGAGATGAAGTTCTTGGCATTGGAATGGATATTTTGGAATAAAAATTGCTGGAAAAGGTTTAATCTGTATTTGGTTACAAACAATGAGATTTTGGTTGAAATCTTGGATAAGATAGTATTGCAAATTTTGTCCCTGTGTTCATGTACCTGTTAGTGATTCTAAACAATTAGAATGTTGGCTAGTTGAGTAATTTTTACAAGCATTACAGTTCTGATGGAATTGCTTGGAGGCCTTGCATTTATTTTGTTTAATTGTAATCTGATATGAGCTTGTTGGATACCAAGAGCTAATGATTGACGAAGCCTTGGTCTTTTGTTTAAATTTTGATCGAAAATGGAATCTGTCGAGACTAGGGCTAATGATTGATGAAGCCCTAGTGACATTTATATTTGAATTGTGTTTTAGTTATAATGGCAACTTGGAATATTTTGTGCAAATGAATTGGAATCATGAAGTCTGTATTAGTCTTTTGAATTCAAGTACCTTTAAAACAAGCCTTATGGGTATATTTTGTCTTAATATCAAATTATATATATTGAGTTTAGTACGTTAATATTAAATTTTAGATATCGAGACTTTTAAAATCTTGCCGACTAGTCAATCCTTTTCTTGGCTTAAACTGGTTTTATTACCTTTAGGGAATAATTGCATTAACTTCTAAACTTTAATTTTTTCATAAAAATTACCTTGACTAGTTGTTTTAGAGGAAATTTGTTAAAAACCACTAGATTTAAATAATTTCAAATAAAAGATATAGAAAACGTGTTCGGCAAGAAAACTGGTACAAATTGATTTGGCTCTAGTTTGCCCTATAGAAGAAAAGTGTTATAAAGAAAGCCATATGAAACAATTCACTACTTTTACTAAGTTTTATCCTAAGTGGATTGTCGAATTATTTCGAGGAAATAAACTAGTAATATACCAGATAACCTTTTATATTTATATACCTAGAATTTGAACAGAAAACTTATAGTGCTTAAAAACTTGGTTTTCTAGGGTATAGCGAGGACGTGGAATTTTGGATTCCCAACTTGACATCTGAACTTCACTCTTGGTGAGTGTCCCTGCTTGTTCTATGCCTATTTGGTTAAAGTGTTTTCTTGACTCGATATGTGGTAATTGCCAAAAATAATTTTCTGATCCATCGAAGTGAGCAGTGTGTACTTTATCACACTAGCCGTTCGAGTGGTGACTTGTGTGAAGTGTTTTTCGTGAATATTTTGCTTACGCTTGCTATAAGTGTTGGACGTAACGTCGTTGGGTGAATCCCTCGACTAGTTTATCCAGGGGTATACTCGAGTACTACCGCTCTCATCTATCTTATCGTCGTTGGGTGAATCCCTCGACTAATTATCCAAAGGGTATATTCGAATATTACTGCTTTCTTTCGTGACGTCGTCGGGTGAATCCCTCGACTAATTATCCAAAGGGTATATTCGAATATTACTGCTTTCTTATTTCGTGACGTCGTTGGGTGAATCCCTCGACTAGTTTATCTAGGGGGTATACTCGAGTACTACTGCTCTCATTTATTTTGTCGTGCGGGCCCGGAGCTGGGGTATGATCGGTGGCCGGAGTTAAGTAAAATAAGGAGTTCTACATGGACCGTAAGTAGTGAGAGTTGACGGAGGGTCAACTACGGTAAATTTTGATCAAGCGCGGAAAATGGCTCCTGAGAGCCCCCGTATCCTACTTTGTACTGTTATGCGCTTTCCTAGTTGTTTACTTCAGTTGAAATTGTCGCGCCCCACTTTTTGATGGTGTGCAAGTAGTGTGTATGTGACCGTGTGTAAAAATGAAAATAAAAGGCCGGGGGATTGTGAAATGCGACGGTTTGGCCAAGTAAAGTTCAAAAAGGGTTTTGGAATGGAAAATGGAGTCGCCACTTGGTATAGAGTTAGGGTGTACCAAGTCACCCAAAAAGTGATTTTTTGGAAAGAAAAGTAAACAAACCCTTTTCGAAGCATTTTTAGGTCTACGTAACCAAAGCAAGGGATCGGGGGTCACATTTGATAAGGGAGAAGGCAAAGGCAAAGCCTAAGGCACTCCCTTACCCTAGCCAAAGCTAGTTGCGAGACTTAGCCCTTCTTTTCCTAGTTCTTCTACCCAAAATATGCGTTGCATGTTGGATATGACTAATGGATATGAAAAAGAAATGCAATCCTAAATCTAAAATGTCTCTTACGAGGCTTTTTGGTCCCAACCACATGAGTTGTGATGGCCAATAAGGAGAGCCCTCATAGAGGTCACGAGTAATGCAAATGAAGACCCAAACATGAATGCAAGTGTGAAAATGTAAGAGGAATGCAAAATAAAATAAAATAAAAATACAAATGTAAGTGCAAGTGTGCAAATGTAAGAAAAGTGCATGTGTGCAAGTGTAAGAAAGGTGCATGTGTGCGAGTGGATGAAAATAGGGCATAATAGTAGTAAGTGCATCTAAGTACAATTGGGTGCAATTTGTGAGGTAGAAAATAAATAAGTGATAGGGAAAGAAGAGAAGTGTGTGAACATGGCATGTGGAGTGAGAAAAATATAAGTAGTGGGAAAATGTAGATAAAAAATGCAAAAGTGATATGCATGAACCTAGAGGAATGCATCAAGTCGGGTACGGGAATGACTCCTAATTTCACGACTTTAATTTTCCCTTTGATTAGAAGGAAGAACTAGCGTGCTAAGGCTATTTTGTAGCCACACTCGCTCGTTTCCCTTATCGAAAGGGGACTCTCAAGCAAATGTACCCTATAACTAGCATGAGGATGCAAAAACCTCAAATGAAGGGGAAAGGGTTGGAGGGGCATGCCAAATGCTAGAAAACTAAGAAAAATGTATGAAATGTAGTGAAACATGCAAATATGTACTAACGAGAGGGGACGGCCTAAGGGTCTAGCATTGGACTAACCCTTTTCTAGAATTCTCTCAAAGCCTTGGACTTGCGAGAGCACGAGGGGACAACCATGACTAGCATTGGACTAGCCACGGTTACGCGCATTTGCATCCATCATACACATATAAGTAATGTGCATAACTAAGGCAAGTAGACATGTGAGCACGTAATTCACATAACACATAAGCATGCATATCTAGATGCAAAAACCTAAGAAAGCGATTAAACACATAGCACATAGACATACAAAACATACTAATGAACCTATTACATTGGCTAACTAAAACAAATTGGGGAGGGGGAAAAATGAATAAAAATGCTCTCCAAGCCCTATCTATTACAAGCCAAGAGGTGTACACATACCCCATAAAACAATAACTTAATAAAAGCAAAAGTAAATGAAATAAATGAAACGAATTAAGGAAAAGCAAGGAAAGCAAAGTAGACATGCAATTCTCACTTAGCACGTTGGATCACATAGGGGAGACAAAAAAGATAAAAGAAGCTATACCTCCCTTGAGTTGATGCCCTAAATGGAGTGAAATCACTTATTTATCCTCCAAAATAAAAGAAAAGGTCAACGTATCAATTTAATTAAGAAAAAATTAAAAGAAATGTGCAAAACAAAGCTCACTTGATCATAAAGCCCCTAAAATCATGACTTAAGTGCAATTGAAACAAAGCATAGTAATTAATTGGAACAAACAAGCAATGAAAAGTTGTAAAATTAAAACTACCAAGAACCAAATTGAGGAGATTATTCAATTGGTTGGGTCATAGTAGAACAAGGGGAGACTTGGGGGGTTAAAGTGCAACTTTCGAGAGTTTTTCATGCAATCTTCATGCAAGGTTACAGTTAAACTTTCTGCTATTACTTCACCATGCTATGAGCTGCAACCATTTCACAATTTGCCACGGAATAAGACAACATCAAACCAATCCTATGACATTATCACCAAAGCATCAACCCAAACACCTATCCGGAAACAATCACAAGTAAAACCTCAGGACATTTAGATGTAATTCAAATCCTTGATTTTTCTGCAATTTGCCGGCTTCCACATACCCGGAAAAATGGCCATGAATATTACCCCCAAATGAACATGTAAAATCTGTCAACTAATCCCACAAAACTCAACCCAACAAGATCATACAATGCCAAACAGACCAAGGATTCAACATCCCTCTCCCCCGGCAGATTCGGGAGTACAAAAGGCATGAAGATTGCAGCAAAATGCAAAGGAAAAACTCGCAACTGAGGATGCATATTTTCACGCAGAGGCTTTCTTCTTGTCTTGATTTCTGGGTTTCCCATGAAAACAAAGAAAAATGGCACTAAGTGAAACTAGACTCCCAAATCAACAAATTTAGCTTGACTGAAATTAATTTCCACCAAATCGAATCAGTAGGAACTGAAACCTAACCGAACTGCAGGTTCCTTCAGACTTTTTACTTCGCAAACTTCGTTCAAAACTAGACATCACTGATCATGCAAACTTTGTTCGAACAAGCATGCAAATCTGGAAACAGAAGCTTTGCTGCAATTTTTTTTAGTCAGCCCAGGCGTAGACAGTTTTCATTCTTACTGGTTTCTACAATCTTAAACCATTACAACCGAGGCAACTCAGGTCATCTCAAACCAAATCATCAAATTCAGTAACCCCAATCCATTAAACTCCAAGGCACAATACAAAATGCAGGAGACAAACCGTTGCAGGTCATGCGGAGAACAGAAATGGAAGAACATGCAATCAGCCGAGAACTAAAATAGTCAAACGTTAAACACACTTCAACCAAACCATTAAAATCCAACCATCGAAAGCCCTTTTCTTAGCATCAGTGAACATGTGAATTAGAAATGAACAGAAACAGCAAGAATAAACAGCAAAACGAATCAGGGCCTCAAACCGACAATCTAACAATGAATGAAAATGAAAAGAACCG
Source organism: Coffea eugenioides (assembly GCF_003713205.1). Taxonomy (NCBI): domain Eukaryota; kingdom Viridiplantae; phylum Streptophyta; class Magnoliopsida; order Gentianales; family Rubiaceae; genus Coffea; species Coffea eugenioides. The sequence continues at coordinate 17,661,921 of NC_040042.1, read as the reverse complement.
AGACATTAGGCTAGGAGGGTACCTGACCAAGCTTTTTGGATCAAAATCTGGACAGAAAACGCCTCAGCCGTTTCTGGTTCTGGTTCTGGCTTTCTTTCTTCCCAACTCAGCCGTCGTTTCACTCTACTCTCAGACTCTCTCTCGGTTGTTTCTTTTCCTTCGGCCCAAAGTTCCCTCTTTTCTCCTCACTCAGCCGCCCATCTTCTGGCTTCATCCGCCCCCTCAAAACTCCCGAAGCTCTCCCTTTTAGCCATCACAACTCCCTCAGGTTTTTCTCCGCTGCTTTTCTTCTAGCACGTCTCATTCCCTTAGTTTTCCGTAGGATCTTTCTTGCCCCTAGCTTTCTTGTCCAGAATCCTAGCTGCCCTCCAGAAACTCAGCCCAGCTACCTCCCTCTCGTTCTCCTTTTCCAGCGCCGTTATCCTTTTTTCTTCCCTGGCTTTTCTCCTGTCCAGCCCGTTGGTTTCTTTGCTCAGCCCCAAAACTCCCTATCTCACACTCTCGGTTTCTTTTCTCTAGCTGCCAACCTCATCCGACTTTCTCTTCTCCCTTCGGTGTCCCTTTCCAGCCGTCCCCTCTCTTCAGCCGTCACCAAGACTCTCTCCCTTTTTCTCTTTCCAAAACCCAGCTCTCTCCTTTTCTTTTCTTTTCACCCTCCCTGATAAAAACTCCCCTCGTTCTTTTTTTGTTTCCGCCGTCACGCCAGCCCTCATTTCCAACCCCCATCCTCACGCACTCCTTCTTTCCTTTTATAGTTACGCAAACCTCTTAGCCCTAACATCCAATGGCCAGCCTGCTGTCCTTTCCTTTTTACCGGTTCTAAACCATCAGATGGCGCCTTCTTCACATGAATTTGAGCCTCTTAGATGAAGGCCAGGTGGAAGGGTATGAGAAAGATCCGATGGTGAGGAGAAATAGTGGTACAAGTGGTGGAAAATAAAATAGGACAAAGCTGCATTTCCCCTGCATTTTCGCGCATGGTTTCTGCTTAAATGTTATAGGAAGAAAATGGGCTAGGATCCTATGCAGCTCCAGGCGCATGAGCTCTTTTTTTTTTCAAAATAAATAAACAACAAACCTCCATAAATTGAATCTAAAAATTTAGAGAATATCTCTTTTCTGAAAAATCTTGATGGTTGAATGTCTTAAAATTAATGAATAAAATTAACAAATAAAACTAAATGAAAAGATCTGATGTCCAAAATGCTAAAAATGAAATTTTGAGATAAATTAAACAAAAATAGTAAATAAATAAAAGAGTAAAAATTTGGTGTCTATAGAAATCAATACGTGTTAGTTGTTTTATTTAATTGCATGTTTTGGGGCACCACTGAGTTTTAGCTCACCCCACGTTCATTTGTTTTCCTTGACAGGTCCTGGCACTTGAGCAAGACTTGAAATCTAATTTCACTTCTATGCATGTAGTTTGAGTTAAACATTGTATCTTCTATTTTGGATTGCCACTTGAAGCTGGAAAATGTGTAAACCCTAATTCTGTCATTTGGCTGGTATGTATATATTTTTGTTGTGTGAAATTATATGTATTTGGGATGGTATGGCTTTAATCCTTGTAAATAACGCGTGAAGTGTTTAAGAGTCGTCGATTGGCTATCTTATAAATGTTGTTATCTTTGAAGTTAATGAGGATTTAGTTATCAGTCTATCTGGAAGGAAACGGTGTTGTAACAGCTTAGTTTATTCTTCGGAAGGATTTGGGCTAGATTGCTTTTTGAGTCCTGGCGAGAGTTAGGCAGACGGCCCGCCAACCCTCTGGTTCACCTTAGGGGGAAGTGGAGTCGCCACATCTGTCCGGTGGGGAATAGTGTGGCGACCCCACTTCCCCCTAAGGCGAACCAAAGGGTTGGCGGGCCGTCTGCCCAGCTCTCGCCAGGACTCACGCAAGCATTCTAACCCAAAACCTTTCGAAGAATAACCTAATCTATTACAAAACAATTCCTCCGAAGAAGACCGTCACTAAAATCACATTAACTTCAGAGATAGCAGTGATTTAAAATAGCCAAACGACGGCTCCTAAACATTTCACGCGTTGCGAACTGCGGAATAGAATCGTACCGTCCCAACTAAGAAAAAAATTCATACAACAAAATACAACAATCAAGCCAAGCATCCAAATTAAGTTTTACACATTTTCCAGCTTCAAGTGGCAATCCAAAATAAAAGTACATTATCCAAATTTAACACACTACAGCCCACACAAATAGTCATAGTATACAAATACATCCCAAAACGAAACATGGATAAGTTTCAAAGCTTTCAATTTCCAGAACCTGTCAAGGAAAACAAATAAACGTGGGGTGAGCTAAAGCTCAGTGGTGCCCCAAAACATGCAGTCACGTAAATCAAACAGCGAGTAATAACTTAACCAAATTGAACAGTTAGGAAAGCGTATAACAGCACAAGGTAGGATACAGGGGCTCTCAGGAGCCATTTTCCTCGCTTGATCACCATTCAGCGTAGTTGACCCTCCGTCAACTCTCACTACTTATAGTCCATGTAGATCCACTCATTTTAATCCTAACCCGTCACCATTCATAGCCCTGTCCCGGGCCCGAACGTCGACTAAGGACGCAGTATACTCGAGATATACCCGTAGATGATTGGTCGAGAGATTCACCCAACGACGTTATTGTAGTTAGATTCATGCGTCGAGGGATTCACCCAACGACGTAACTACATTTAGATTCATGGTAGTTGGATTCAGAAGTAGAGGGATTCACCCAACGACGCAACTACATTTAGATTCATGGATTCACGAGAAAATGATTCACGCAAGTCACCACTCGAACGGCTAGTGCGATAAAGTACACACTGCTCACTTCGATGGATCAAAAACTAGTTTTGCAAGTTATCACATATTGAGTCAAGGAAGCACTTTAATCAAGTAGGAATAGAACAAGCAGGGACACTCACCAAAAGTGATATTCAGCTGTCAAGTTGGAAATCGAATTTCGCGTCCTCGCAATAGCCTAAAACCCAAATTTTTGAAACTATAAGTTCTCTATTCAATTTTTAAGCTGGTACGTATTGTGGATTATCTAGTATTTTACTAGTTAACCTTCTCAAAGTAATTTCAACAATCTACTTGGGTTGAAGCTTGACAAAAGTAGTGAAAATGTTTCTTGTAGTTTTTCCTTGAGATACTTTTCCTTATAAAAGGGTAACTAGTATTATTTTCTTGAAATAAGTCAGCAAACCACTTAATATCAAAGCTAGAAAGATGCTTTTGAAACATTTCTTTGAAGTTACGTTTCTTGCGAAAATTGTCACTAAAGCTATTTTACCTAGAATAAAGTTTCTTACTGAGCAAGTTTCTATATTTTTAATTAAAGTTATTAAAACTCGTATCTTGGAACTTTTCCTATAGTCAACTAGGCCAGAACAATTTTTAGAGATAAGAAATGAAGTAAAACAAAACCTAGGGTTTTAGAGCTAGAAAAGTCATTGGCTAGTTTAGTTAAAGGAAGTAAAATAAAATGTTGAGTTGACAAAGTTTAGGTAAAATCCCTACTCAAAGTTTTTGGCGTTAACAGACAATACTAAGTTCTTGCTCCATACTAGCACGAGGATATATTTAAATAGCTTAATTGAAACTTTCTCAAATCTATGGACTAAACGGATTTCTTATTCCGATTCACAACGCATTATCTCATAAATTTTGCCACTTTGAATTCACACTATAGCTCAGGTTTGCCACCACATCAAAATCACATTTCAATAGCAAGTCACTAGGGCTTCATCAATCATTAGCCCTAGTTTTCGATAGATTCATGTCTGATCAAGAATAAAATAAATGACCAAGGCTTCGTCAATCATTAGCACTTGGTTTTGGCAAGCTCATATCATATCTTAACTAAATCAAAATAAATGCAAGGCCTCCAAGAAATTCCAGCAATTAGAGTTCATCATCCTTTAATATTTATAAAACCATTCAAATGGCCAAGGGCTTCATCAATCATTAGCTCTTGACAACCATCAATCACTTCCAACCACAGTTCAATCAGGAATTCAAATCACAATTAAGCTAAATGTTCGATCCAAGTCAAAATTCAGTTTCATGAAGAAACAGGACATTCAAGCAGGGCAGCCTACTTTGAGGAGTCACGGACAGCAGTACACATGGAGGAAAAATATGAAATTTCTACAGAACAAAGGCCTATGATTCTAGTTTCAAATGCCACTGACGGCACCTTAAACGGATTTTCCTACACCAAGATATATGCATTTTACTGAGACTGGTCAGGGACATCCGAAAATCTGAAATTTCATTTTTTTTTCACTTATGAAAAACTCCTTTTTCTCTTTTAACACCATAATATTTTTATCCAAACCATCCATACATCTATTATAGAACTCCAAACAACATATTCCGGGCATTTCCATCCATCATGTTTCAAGGAAAAATTTAAAAACCAAGTTGAGATTCCAACTCAACCTTCGGCTATCACAAAAGAAATTCCAGCATCTAATATACTTTAGATCAAATTTTCCCTCGGTTTAAACATGGTGTTAGGTACTCAAATTCAGCATGTAAACACTTAGCTAGCTATTAAAGATTTCCACTTCAAAACCGGATTCACACAGCAACTATAATCATCCAGCAAAAATCTAGATATTTGTCCATCAGCCACGGATGAACATGCACGAAGAAACGTTCTGTTTTCATTTTATTTCCTGGGTTAAAACATGCTATTAAGCTCTCAACTTCCTCATGCAATTACTTAGCTAGAAAATAAACATTTCTAGTTCAGAAACCGAGTTCAAACAACAGCCATCAACATCAAAATTTTCTAAAATTATACTAGCTTGGTTCGGATGAACATGCGTGTGGCAGGTTGCACTTTGCTTTTATTTTTCTGGTTTAAACTAACTAATTAACTACATGCAGAGCCTAATTAACTTGTTATTAACTATCTAATTATGGTTATAAGCTCAAACAACAAAATGAAACCAAATCAGGCTGCAATAAACAAGCTAAGCTCTCGGCAGCTCCAAAACTTGCGCACAACAGAAATTCTTTTCTTAAAACTCTCATCCGGATACCTAACCTCAACATGCAAGTTCTTAGACAACTTAACCTTCTTGTTATTAATTGGTTAAACACTTAATTGAGCTCAGATTATCGCAGGAAGTCAGAAATAAAACTACATTTCCAAATCAGCTCCTCGGCAGAAACTTTTAGCCAAAACAGAATTTTTCTAATGGCTTGATTTCATCCACCGACTGAACAATCCATACATGCAAGCTCTGATATAGCTTTCTCTACTAGTAATCAACCTAATTAGTCCAGAAATTACCTCAAATACCAGCTAAGCTCACACACGAAAATTCCAGAATTTTCTTTCCTTCCTCTCGGCTTCAAGCGCAGGTCGGCTGGTCCTGGTTCTTGAGTTGCGGCTGGAGTGGTGTTGTGGTGAGGTTGAGTTCGGTTGGTTGGAGTTGGTGGAGATGGAGGTGTAGAATGGTGAAGCTCACCGAAAATTTGCTCCCTGGTTTCACTCCAGCTCACGGCAGAACCAGAAAATTTTTGCAGCTCGCGTTCCCTCCTCCCTTGTTCTCGGATGCAGCTCACAAGGTAACTCTCTCTCCTTTACTCTCGATCCAAGGCAGAGGAAGAGATGAGATGTGGTTGTGGAGAGGAAGTGTAGTGGCTGCGGTGAAATTGTGTAGAGGAAATGGAATTGGTGAAGAGGCGGTATCTCGGTATTAAGAAGGAAGAGGAAATGGTTTGCGGAGAGTTTGTGCAGAGGAAAATGAAATTGTGGTTTGAGATGTGAAATAGAGAGAAAGGTATATGGTGTCGCGGTTTTAGGAGAAGGGATTGAGTGTAAGAATCGGTTGCGTATCGAATTGGAGAAAATGTGATTGGCCGATAGTTGCGGTGATTGAAATTGCTGTCAGAGGGTTTGTTTGGTTTACATGGAAATATTGTGGTTGCAAGGGCATTTTAGTCTTTTCACTTTGCTCCCTAACCTCAACTTAATTTCTCAATTCAACTTAATTCTAAAAATTATCCCCAAGTGTGATTTGAATGCCTAATTATACCCTAATATACCTAATAATATACTAATCTCGCAAAGATTCGATTATCAAGATTTTAACCTCCTAAGTGTACCCAATGTACTTGTAACGGTTTATCAAAAATATATCGAGTCATCTTAATTCTAAGGTTCCTATTAACACTTAACATTCTTATTTTATTATTTAAATTATTAAAATTATTAAAATCAAGTTTGACCTTAATATATAAATTTAACATTCTTAATATTCGTTTATCCTTTTATATCAAAACTTATTAACTTAATCATTATTAACGCTTAAGATTAGCTATCGGAATTCAAAGAAATTTAATTGTTAAATCAATGAAATAATTTACCTTCGAAATATGAATTTAATGTAACAAAACTAGGAAATTTAATAGTTTAGCACAATTCTTTTTATTTTGCACAAAAATTTATTTCTACGCACTTATTTAAAAACAATTAGATTTAATGCTAAAATTTATTTAAGCATTAAGAATGCAAATGAAATATGCACTAATATTTATATATATATTTTCAGGGTTCTCACAAATAGCGTACTCGAGCTCCTCCAACTAGAGCTCGGTAGTAGATAGGTCTAGGAGGCACTATATGACCATTCGCATGGCCATTCCCGTCAGCTACCGGAACTCCATTTCCGTTTTCCATCCCTGCAAAATAATAGCACCTTTCGGGTTAGAAATTTAAATCACTATCTAGTTCGAATGTCGTTTATGCATGCCTAACCCAATCGCTAGTATGCCCCAAATACCACTTAAGGTATAACTTAATTATCCAGTCTCAGGTCTTAAGGGTAGAGTATCTAATATGTCTCCCATATAGATCTCTAACCTAGCGCTAACCTAGCGCTCTGATACCAACTGGTGACGCCCCCACTTCTCCCTAAGGCGAACCAAAGGGTATCCGCGGGATGCCTGCCCAACTCTCGCCAGGACTCAAGCAATTCCATTCAAGTTTATTACCAGACTACACGTCACAAGTAAAACTTAAATACAGTAAATGCGGAAGCGTTCAAGCATAACAATCGTCATCCATTATCCAACCCGCATATCGGGTGTTCAAAGTACATCTTAAATCTCAAATATACATCACGCCCCAAAAGTTACATTTCAAATCCAAAAGTACAATCCAAAACCAAGGCATAGCCAAAATATAATAGAAACCCTAAACAAAAGTACATCAGGAGGGTTTCTCCAATACATCTCCGAGTTCAATCTTGTTAAGGAAAACAAATCTAACGGGGTGAACAAAACGCTCGTGAGGCCAAGAACACACATGCAAGCACGTTATTCAAGTAACACTCCCAATTTAACAAGTCGAGCAATAATATTTCAATAACAATAATAATTCACGTTAGAAAAGTAAACAGAAACAATTCAAGGATATAGGAGCTCTCAGGAGCTATTTTCCACTTGCACGATCACGAACCTCCACGCGTTGACACGCCGTCAACCGGGTAGGTTTAATCCGTAGAAATATCACTTACACTTCCCCTTCTCAACCTTACATACCACACCGGGCTTGCAATACATTTCTGTGGCAATACTTTAGCGAGTATGCCGAGCAAGACCTCTCACTAGGTCCAGCTCATGAAATCTCATGGTTCACTGAGGAGCTGACCAAGCCCATATTGGCTCGAGTCCAAAGCTAGCCAATAAGAGAGTTTGGGCGTCCCCCACTATTACACTTTTGTATCGAGGAGATTCACTCCATCGACTTATGCATTCACAGCATAAATAATCACTTAAACACTTCACATATATTCACTTAACAAGTTACGTAAGCAAGTAAACACTTCACTTCACGAACTCAAGTTCACTTTGTTGAAATGAGGACGAGTGCGATAAAGTACACACTCGACTCAAAAGTTTCAAAATCTCAATTTATATACACTTATCACTTTGCAGATATATCACATAAAACACACACTTGACACTCACCAAGTAAACAAGAGGAAACGGCACTCGCAGTTCAAGCGTCTATCGTGGGATCCTCTTGAAGTTCCTCTTGTGTGCCTGAGCAAATAATAGTGAAGCATCACTCATATATCCCAATTATCAAGGAAGATTGTACACTAGTACAATCTAAGAAAATTTCATGAAATCGAACCTCAATTACTCCTAAATCGAGGTTCAATTAGAGTTTCTTAAAGTACAAGAGCGATCGAGTTTTCATTTTGGAAAATCAAGTACAAAACGTTCAAGAAATATCGAATGAATAAGGAGTGCTTGAAAACTCCCTTCCTTTGGAATTCGGAAAATTTTCAGTTTTGATACGATATTTTGAAAAATCGTATCTCACATTCTACAAGTCAAAAATTGGAAAAATTGGTACCGTTGGAAACCTCTTTGAAAGTACTAAAAGTTCTTAGAAGACACTTTTCCATGATTCTAAATGGAAGATATCCAAAAATGGGCTCAAAGTTACTGTTTCAGAGTACTTAAGGTTGTGTTGGGGTTGGTTTTTCGCTAAATTTGGAAATTCGGAAATATTCACACGTTGCGAGCTAGCCTCTGAAATATATAACTCAATTACAGTTGCAAGTAATGTTTTTAACAGAAAAAGTGGATCAAGAATCGGAGTCTCGAGCACCGAGATACGGTAGCTCAAAGTTAGGGAAAAATTCAAAACTGGTGAACAAATTTCCAGATTCGAGCTTCCAACTTGGGAACTTTAGTTAGGTATCGAAATGGACTTGGATTGGTACAAAATTTGGCAGTATACTACTCCTATATGAAGAGTATTGCTCTATCAAATTTCATGGAAAAATACCTTCGGGAAGGTAGTCACTCAAACAACCAAAGTTTCGAAAATCCTAAGACAAAACTGCCTTGAGTCTTTTGTTTTCCATTCCAAACATTTGGTCAAGGAAAAATTCCTCAAACATGGCTCATTAGTGTAGGTAAAGCCTAAGGAACATTCATGGCATATTTCATAAGTGTTTAGCACCAAAATATCCAGTTAGCAAGTCTACACCAAGCCTTGCATCAAATCTGTCCAAAAGTTAGGGTTTTCAAGAGCAGGGCAGGTTCCGTATTTTGATCATAAATCACTCAAATTAACTCGGAATTGGGCATGGTTTATGGCGTTGGAAAATAAATTCATAGAGCTATAATTTCACAGAAGAAATCATTTTAAAATTCGGCACACAACTAGCTCGAATTCGAGCCACAAGTTGCAGCTTCAGCATTTCGTTCCAGGAAAACAGAGGAACAGGACAGCCGACTTTAAATGGTTGGTTCTGCTCACATACATGGAACCAGAATGTTTATTTTATACCGTTGGAAAGGTGGGAATGTCTAGTTTCAAATGCCGCTGACAGCACTCGATTTTGACATCGGACCACAAAGTTATGGCCGAAACACGAAAGCTGGTCAGAGCACTACGGGAACAGTTCCAGATTTACTAGCTTTGTGAAATCGATTCATTTGACCCACCAAACCTCAATATTTTTCAATGAAATTTTTTACACCATCTATAAAACATATAAAAATCATATATAAGTCATCACAACCTCAAAATTCCGCAGAAATAGGTACGTTCAAAGCAGGGGCAGAATTGGAACTTTTTACCCCATGCATTTCTTGAAGTTTATACTAATAATACACCATTAATCTACCATTTTGAGCACTAAACCAACATTAAATCCATCATCAATCATCACATCAGCCATCAAGACAAGGGTGGGAGTTCATAGAGCCCACCTTCCAAATTTTCCAACAATAACAACCACCCATATGGATACAAGAGCTTAAAGGTGTTAATCAACCTCCATAAACCAAGATTAGAGTGTTGGATCATTACCTACTTTGGTTGATGAACTAGGTAGGATTTTCGGTCCTTAGAAGCTCCAAGAAATCCGTGGAATGCTCCTTGTTTTTGTAGCTAGATGAACTTCCCAAGTGTTGAGCTAAGTGTAGTTAAATTTTGGTTGAATTTGGTGAAGGTTTGAGCAAGATTTGGAGATGAAATTTGCAAAATTTGGAGTTGTTTTGTTGCAGCTGATGGTTCGGCCAAATGAGAGGGAAAGAGGCGTGTGATATGCTGAAATAAAGCTTCTAAAGTAAGCTTAAATGTGTGGCCACAATTCGCCGAAAGTCAACTCTCTCTCGCGCGTGTACGCGTGCATTTTGGGCTCGATTCTTTTCGAGTTTATTTCACTAGTGCACTGAACCTCTAATGCACTTATATTCATATAAATATTATTCACTCTTAATTGTCCCAAAATAATGGTCTAAAGTCCCTCAATTAATCGCGCGCGTGAAAACGTGTATTTCCAATTTAGGCGCGATAAAGTGGAACCTTCAAGAAATTCTTGTAACGATCGTACCACTAACTATCACTTGATACTTAAACCTAAAATTACCTATTTTAGGACCATTGTACATGTCTCCAAATTTTCGAGCTTATTGTACTCCCAATTGGCTAAAGTTTTCAGACACATTTTCACTATTTACATCAATCGAACTTCCAAAAAATTAATTTTTGAAACGAGTCACTTTAAAAATATAATGAAGTCATAACTCCATGTATTTAAGTCTAATGAGGCTAGAAAATAATAATCGAAGCAAATATTCGAATAAATAATTAAATGAGTAAAGGTAGGAGTCGAAAAATAATAATTCTTTTTTTTTTTTACGAGTCCTCACAAAGCCTCACTTTTGATCAAACAATCTCTCTCTCCTCACTAAGACAGCAGGCCATCAAGCTTGAAAAAGAATTCAAGAGTTCTTCAAATTCCTTCATCAAATCTTCATCAAACTTCCTCCAATTCACCTCAAATTTCACCTACACATAGCTAATCACTTGGTGAACCACTCAAGCTACAAAAAGGGGCTGCTTTCCATGGTTTTCTTGAGCATTTTTGGACTGAAATTTCTTTATTGGTTCATCTAAACAAGTAGGTGATGATCAACCTTGAAAATCTTGATTTATGGAAGTTCTATTGCACATATAAGCTCATGCATACATGTGGGTAGCTTTATTTATGTTGGAAAGTTGTTGTGTGGGCTCTATGAACTCCCACTATGGTTGGATGGACTGATTTGTTGTGTTTTGATGATATTAATGTTGGTTTAGTGCTTAAATTAGTGGAAATGAGTGATATTATGGATGAAAGTTCAAAGGGGAGTGAGGATGAAAATTTTCCATTTCTGCCCCAGTGTTGTCCGTGACCCATAGGGTAATTTTTCGTGGTTCTAATGACTTGTTTATGATGTATATATGTTGTGTGGGTTGTGTAGAAAGTTTCATCAAAAAATAATATGATTTGGTTGGCCAAATGTTGTGTTTTTGGAAATCAGCAAAACTGGAAATTTTTCCCATAACTGCTCTGGCAGTGTTCTTGTTTTGGCTATAACTTTTTACCCCGATGTTGAAATCGAGTGCCGTTTGTGGCACTGGAAACTAGATATTCCCATTTCTAATGATATAAAATGGACATTCTGGTTCCACCTGAGTCGTCCATACCAATCGTTTGAACTTGGCTGCCCTGTTTCGTTAGTTCCCTGGAAGGCAGAACATGAACTACAACTTGATGCTCAAATGTGGACTAGTTGTGGACAGATTTTGAAAATAGTTTCTTCTGAGAGATTGTATCTTTATGAATGTGTTTTCCAATGCCACCAACCATGCCCAATTTTGAGTTGAATTGAGTGATTTGTGGCCGTATTTCGAAACTGACTTCTTGAAGGAAAACCCTCATGTTGGACAGATTTGTAACCAATTTTGATTTGAGACTTTCTATTCGAAATTCTTGGTGTAAATCACCTACCAAATATATCTTGGATCCTTATTAGACCTGGTTATCATAAATGAGACATGTTTTAGGCATTTTATTGGCCAAAAGTTTGAGAAAAAGAAAACTAGAGGTGCAAGGCAGCTTGGCCTTGGAGACTTGGGAAACTTTGGTGGTTATGTTAACCAACTTCCCGAATGAATTTTCCTATGAAATTTGGTAGATGAATAGACCTTATATAGTAGGATAATACTACCAAACTTGGTGCCATTCCGAGTCTATTTCAATGCTCAACCAACATTCCAAAGTTAGCGATTTAAATCTGGAAAATTGGCCCAATGGTCTCATTTTTCAGCAAATTTGAGCCGCCATATCTTGGTGCTCAGAACTCCAATTCTTGTTCCTCTTATTGTGTTGTAAACTTTGAATGTAACTCTAATCGAGTTCCAAATTTCAGAGGCTAGTTCACATTGTGTGAATTATGCCGAATTTCCAAACTTTGCCAAAAATCAACCCAAATCTGTCTTGGTATTCCAAAACAGCAACTTGAAGCCAAAATTCGAATGTCTTCCAATTTGAATCATGGAAAAGTATACTCTAGGAACTTTTAGTACTTTGGAATTAGTTTCCAACAGTACCAAATTTGCCAATTTTGGACTTGTAGAGAGTGAGATACGATTTTTCAAAATAAGTGTAATAAATCTGAAAATTCATAACTTAAAGGAAATGGAGTTTTTTTTCAAACTCTCTCTTTTCCTTTGATATCACTTGATCATTTTACACTCGATTTCAAAGATGAAAATTAGTTTTTCATGTGTTAATAAAACCTCACTTTTAAACCTTTATTTTGAGTGGCTATGGTTCTCGGTTCTCGGTTTGAGGTATTGACTAGTTTAGATGAGTGTAACTCCTTTCTTGATTAATGCATGATTATGAGTAGAAAATGCTTATTAATTACTTCAGGTACTCAAGCGAGTCTTGAAGAGAATCCCGGAGGGGACAACTAAAGATTTTACTCGCTCAATTACTTTTGAATTGGTGAGTGTCAAGTGCATGACTTGTCGCGTTTACTTGATTTACCTGCTTATATACGTGAATATCACTTGATGAGACAAGTGTGTAATTTATCGCACTCGCTCTCCTTTACTTGAACTTTACTTGCATTAACTTGATTTTCAAAGTCGATTTGAGTGAATCTCGTCGACTAAAATATACTCGTTTTCGTGTGCATTGTATGTTATCGTGCGTGTCGTGTTGTCGGGTGGAGTGAATCTCCTCGACTTATGGGGACGCCCAATTCACTTAGCCAATCTTGCAACTCGAGCCGGCATGGGCTTGGTCGAGAAGCTTGATAAACCAAGAGAATAACAAAACACAACTTGATCTTTTGAGATCTTGTTCAGCATACTCGTGGAGTATCACCCTTTTCGTGCGTGTTCTAAAAATCAAAACTTGATCTCTTGAGATCTCATTCGGCATACTCGACGAGTATCGCCTTTTTCGTGCGTGTTTGGTTACGGATCCGAGAGGGTGGAATGTTGGCCAGAGGAAGTATAAGTGAAGTTTCAACGGATATAATACCCACTCGGATGACGGAGTGTCATCACAAGGGGTTATCGGATCAAGCCGTACCCAAGCAAGTGGAAAATAGCTCCTGAGAGCTCCTATATCCTTGAATTGTTTCTGTTTACTTTTCTCGCTCGAATTGTAATTTACTTGAATATTATTGTTTTACTTGAATATTGGGATTGTTACTTGGACAACGAGCTTGCATGTGTGTTTTTCTTGGTCTCACGAGTAATTGCTCACCCCGTAGATTTGTTTTTCTTAACAGGAATGGATGGAGTGAAATTCGGTGGAACCCTTTGAATATACTTTTGTATTAGGGTTTCTAATGTAACCGACTAGACATTTTGGCTGTTGTATATTTTAGGAATTGATGTATCTTTTGGATCCTGATGTAAGAATTGGGTAACTGATGTATTTTGAACTCGTGGTGTAAGACTTGGATATTCGATTATGGAAGCGACTTCTCCTTATTAGACTAGTAGAAATTGTTATATATTGTTAAGCTCGAATCGATTTGTCTCGAGTCCTGGCGAGAGATGGGCAGGCGTTCCGCGGATACTCTTGGGTCGCCCTTGGGAGAAGTGGGGGTGTTACAACCTTGAACTGTTTGTTAATCCAGATGAGAAATTTTGAGAACGAAATTTTCTTAAAGGGGAGAGAGTGTGAAGACCCGAAAAATTTTCTTATTTTATATTATTTTATTTTATTTCTTCAAATACATTTTCTTCACTTTACTTTATTACCTTCATTTTCTAGATATTTTTCGACTAAATCACGTAACTAACCTTGACTAGGTTGAAAGGGTGTTTTGGATTTTATCCTTGCCTTCCCTTTCTTCAAATATCACTCTCGACCCCTTTTCTCTTGATTTTCGCAAACTTGGAGTCGTTAAAAAGGGTTTCCTCTACTTTTTCTTTTAAAAAAATTTATTTTTAGGTGATTTGGTACACCTTAACTCAATATCATGTGGCGACTCCTATTTTTTATTTAAAACCCTTTTTAAACTATTATTTTTGAGTCAAAATCGTCGCACAATAAGTCCTATTTAGGCCCATTTCTTTATTTACTTTCTAAAATCCAAAACTCATTTTTCAAATCAAAATTCATTTCTTTATTTATTTTCTAATCAAAAATCATTTTCACTCGAAAATCAATAAAAATTTATTTTTATAAACCCGTAATCGTAATTTTTATTTTACAAAAAAAAAAGGTGCCCTACAGTTTGACGACTCCACTGGGGACTTAGAGAGTCCGAGTATTTGATTTAGTCAATCCTTTTCTTTTTCTAACCTTTTTATATATCACATTTGAAAGTTTTAGGTTGCATTTTTCCTTTTTAGGGTTTTTTGCATTTAACACGCGCAATCGTCTCGATATCCATGTATGTGATGAATAAAGTGTTTTATTTCATTCACTTATGTTTATATATCACGCTTGCATCTTGGGGAAGGGGGGTAGCCACCCTAGAACCTTCAACTACATTTTATGGTATTTAATCCCTCCCTTCAAAAGGATCACTTCATACGTGCATACGTTTTACTTTATACCCCTCATTTCTTTTTTTACTTTTAGTGGTTGTCATACCACTCTTCCTTATTTAAGATTAGGATTGATCCACTTGGACATGTGGCCGTGGCACGACGTGCGTGTAGCAATGTCCGAGGGATCACTCAAACCACCGACTCTTAGGCCTTAGGATTGATGACCCTTCGCATTTGGTCTGAAAGGTTTGAGGACATGAACCTTATCGAGTCTAGATGCATTAGTGAGCCCAATCTCATGCATCCATGCTAGAAATTACCTAAAATAGAGTCAACCTTACCTTAATAGGAACACTAGGTACGAAGGGAGGGATTACACCCTTTTTTCTTTAATTGTCTGCTGTTTTTCATATTATTTTTGTTTACTCCAATATGTTATGTGTCATATATCAATTGAACTAATCTTTCTTTGTTCTATTGCATTCATAAGCCTTAGGAAATAAGAGTTCTGGCATAATACTCTTTTAGAGTCTATCCTCTTAGATAGTTGATTTCACGTTTAAATTCCGCTGTATTGAATTTGTATGTTAATAAGTGCACATCATTCTAGGCCCACCCTGGCATACCAAGGGTCCTTTAGGTCATGTTTTCATTTCAAGTTACATATTTCGATACTTTAATAAATTGGCATCATGCATAAACTTTAGAGGGAATGCCACTTAGGGAATCCGACGTTAGAAATAAGCCACCTTGTGTCTCGGATATGTAATCCAATGAGATTTGAACATTTATATTTCTTATACCATCCAAAGGGGTAGTGCACAAGGTAAAGAAGAATCTGGTCCCTTCCATGATGACATTAGTCTCGAAGATGATAGAGCAATTTTTGCACATTAGAATATGAGCATCTAACAATCATTTTTTGGCCATTTTAACATAGTTGGTAAAATTCCCTGGCATAAAGGACATTAATTTGAATAAATTCACAAATAATCCTTCATTATTGAGATGGTAAATATATTGAGGCCAAATCTTGATTTTTAGAAGGCTCATAGACTAATGCATCGCAATGAATTTTTGAAACTACAAATGGGTGGAGAATCCAATCAATTTTGAATAAACCATCAATTCCATTCAATCCATTTTACCAGTTTATTCATTTTTAAAACAATCTAGTCATTTTTGAATAAATCATTAACTCCATTTCATCTATTTGATCAATTCATTCACTTTTAACAATTTAGTCATTTTTCAATAAATCATTAACTCAATCCATTCATTCATTTTTAGGGCAATCTAGTCAATTTTCAAATAAACTATCAATTCCATCCATCCCATTTTTACGAGTTTATTCGCATCTAGAATGATTGAGTTGATTTTTTTTGGATAAACCATCCTCTTTGTACAATCTATTTGATCAATTCATTTTTAGGATTATTCAGTCAAATTTTTTAATAAATCATCAATTCCATCCAATCCATTTTTCCAGTTTATTCATTTTTAGAACAATCTAATCAATTTTTGAATAAATCATCATCACTCCATTCGATCTATTTGATCAATTTATTTCATTCAATTCATTTGACTAGTTTACCCATTTTTGGGGTGATCTAGTCAATTTTTAAATAAATCATCAATTTCATTCAATTCATTTGACTAGTTTACCCATTTTTAGGGTGATCCAGTCAATTTTGAATAAATTATCAATTTCATTCAATCCATTTGACCAGTTTACCCATTTTTAGGGCAATCTAGTCAATTTTTTTAATAAATCATCAATTTTATCTGATCCATTTGACCCGTTTATTCTTTTTTAGGGCTTCGATCTAAGGTTGCTTGAATAAACTAATCAAAACATTACAATCCTTTCAAGAGTAGGCTCTTTCACATACCGTTTTATGTGTTAATCGAAGCAATCAATTCATTCGGACTTTGTCCTCATTTTGTTAAGACAAATGTCTCTTCTCACTCCAAATTGGCCAAATTTTTAAATTGTTTTTCACTCGAACATCAATAAGTTGATCGGATTCATCATGTATTGTATGTGCCTACCCTAGAAGATTGCATTCTCATGTTAGGCCAACCCTTGGCATAAAAGGGTCCCCCAATAGGACGTGCATCCGAATTACCTCAATATATACTAACCTGTGTCTTTTTTTTTCTTTCTTTTCTTGCTTTGTCAACAGCTGGTCAAGAGAGAAATTTAAATAGGATTTTTCTTAAAATGTCGGGTATTTTTTAAAAAAAAAAATAGTTACAAGAAGAAACCTCATCGTCACATGATCTTGCAGCCGAGCTTTGAGAAACCGTGTAAACATGAGTGCACATCCAGAATCATCTGACAGGTCCACCACGGCACCTCCAACAGACACTACAAATTTGGGAGTTCAATTAAGCGAAATGTTAAACAAATTCAATGAATTGAGCATGGAAATGACAATCCAAAGACGCATGATTGACCAACTGGTTGCTAGCAGTGGTGGTATCCAACATGATCCCATGCCTATCAGCCAATCTGAAATAGAACACCAACCACCTCCTCTATCCCATACCTAAGTTACCTTTGCACCGTCCTTTTCAAACATACCCGAAGAGACTTTCACCTACCTCGCTTCCAATTTTCCATATACTTACCCCCATAACATCCAAGTCAACCCGGCCAGCATTCAAATGCCTCAAAATTACCCAGACTCTCAAGTATCTCATCACGCCACCTTTGAGGCATTTACCCCCAATGAGGAATTTTGAAAATCCCGAACTAGTGAGATCCCTCTCTCTTGAAGGGAGTTTTGATAAACTTGGGGAGTTGTCTTTGGTTAAAATTCATGAAAATCATTCATGCGTGTGTCTTTTGTTTAACTATGTTTTTTAAATAGTTTTGAATCATGTGGCATTTGAAAACACATCTTGTTTAACAAGTAACATGCTATTAAGTTTGATCTTTATCTTGAATTTCAATAAAATGTACAGTTTCTATATACTATGTTACTTACGCATTCTTTTCAGATGGCCAAGAATAAATTCCTCTGACCCTTTGGATATCACTGTTCCGAAATTTGATGGGAGCAATCTCGATATCTCACGAATATGAATTGGGGTTTCAAAATGAGAGGAGTAGCAAAGAGATATCTGAAAATCTTTTAAAGAGACCCGAATGGTATAAAGGGAAACTCAAGACGAATTGGGATCAAGATTAAGGAAATGAAAAATTAGTGGTCATTTGATAAGAAGTAGGTAAATGCAGTCTGTCATGGTCAGTGCTATCAAAAGAGAATGGCCCATGCTTACCATCAAAGGGTCAAATCATGACCATTCAGACGAGGAAACAAAGCATTGAGATAGTTTTTGTCAGTGCAAGATGAGGCCAAAAGAAGAGTTTGCCCCAAATTGGCAAGGTTCTTTTATTGTCAAAAAAAGTATTGCCTGGTGGAGCACTTATTCTCGCAGAAATGGATGGATAAGTCGTCCCTCAGCCGATCAATTTGGATATGTGTAAGAAATTTTTCATCTAATAAATGAAAGTTTCCTTTCAGGGTTAATGCGAGGAATGGAATGAAAGTCAGGCCTTCTTCCTTTCCAATTAAACATTTTATTCCAAATTATCCCTTTTGAACATTTAGAATAAATTATTTCGTTTGGCAGCCCCTGAGGATCGCAAACTCCACACTGGGGTAAGTTTGAGTTGAAAAAGAGAAAAAGAAAAAGTCTCAAGAGGTGAAAAGTGATAGAAGAACAAAAGAAAAAGAAAATTAAAGGAAAGAACCTCAGTTAAAAATAAATTGGGGCAAATTTTGAAAAAATTTCAAAAGATAAATGGAATGAAAAAAAGAGAAAAGAAAACGAAAGAAAAGAGAATCTCAGTTGAGATAAACTAGGACAAGTTTTGATTTAACCCTAAAATAGGGTTGGCGCAACAATGCGATCTCAGATCATTTAAACCACTTTTGAAATCCACCTTCAAATCTTAACTTTTCTAAGCACCCCACCAGACCCCATTACAAAAGTCGAAAGTACTAACATCTGTTCTTTGCAATATCTCTGCCAAGAAATTTTCTAATTAACTGGCAAATGATGTCAATACACATTCACCAATTTTGCAAGGGAATGATTGTCGCACTGATGCCATCATTTCTTAAAACATATTTCTGAATTGATAAAGGCTATCGGCAGGATTTGTTTATCAAGTGAAAATCCAAAAGGGCACCTTTGAAAAGAAGAAAAGAAAAATAAAAAGAAAAGAAAAAGAAAAATGAAAAAAAGAAAAGAAAATAAAAGGTGGGGGTAGCCTTAGTGAAAACTCGAAAGGGCGTTAAGGTAGGGTTTTATGTCAAAAGTGAGTTTGGATTGGAATGATTGGTGACTCATTTTATTTGAGTATCTCTTTACGGATGTGGTTCTTTTGCCAGCATTGAATTCCGGAGGAACGATATCCAAAGGGTCAAACGGAACATTTTGTTCGAGAATCAAAGTATTTTAGTTCATCAAACATAAACTTTTGAGTGTACAGGTTCATTTCTCTAAAATCAATTTTCTATTTATAAAGGTAAATCGTTGCTTTCATTTTACTTGGATTTTCATCATTTTTGTGTAAATAAAATAATTTTCTTGTGTTTCATGGTCTCATTTATCCCTTTGGGTTTTCAAATGGCAATCCCTCTGATTTATTGAAAGTTCCTGGATATCAAATGTCATGTTTCATTAGTGTTGGAAGTCAACAAAACTTGATACAATTCACAAAGCAAAGTTGAGTTTTTGCAGCATCGAGGGAAAAACATCAAAATACTCATGTTTACACGTTTCTTGAAAGCTAGACGGGTCGAATGGTGGTGGCATTATTTGTTCTTTCTCTTACAGGTCCATACGTGTTTCAAATAACAAAATTGGCGCAAATTTTTTATATAATTGGGGAATATCGTCCAAGAATTGAATATTCAGGGTTCAGACCGAGGAAAAGGTGTGAATCAAAATCTTAAGGAGGTGCAACAATTCCATAATGCAAAGCGAATAATCGGTTGCACAATAATTGGTTGAAATTGGGCCAAATTTTTTGAAAAGATTCCCAGGTGAGTATTCAAAAACTTTTTCATGCACTAACGCTTCTTTTTGAACAAATCAAATTTAATTTCTTGTTGGTAAAGTCTCAACGTCTGCCACGCACCCTTCTACTCCCTTTCTTGGACAAATCAAATTTAATTTCTTGTTGGTGAGTCACAGCGTCCGTTGCACGCCCTTCTACGTCTCTTCTTGGAGCGTAACTGTGTCTCTCTGCGCATCTTTTTCTAATTATATCAGTTTACTTTACTTGATCAATGTTATGGCAGGCTCGGGTTTTATCCCACTGACCTTTTTATGTTTGTTTGTTTCCGTTCACAACAGAATAACTACAGGTAAGTATTTGGTGTCTATATCTTTGTCTCGAGTTTCTTCGAAACTCAGACAAAGAGGGGCAAGTTGTAGACACCAAAATTTCAATTTTTAATTAATTCAATTTTAGTTTTTTTATTATTTATTCCTGTTCTTATTTTATTTTTATTTTATTTTAGCTGATTAAGTTTGCAAAATGATAGTCGGTGTTTATTTTTGCTTATTTTTATAAATTAGGCTCATCATTTTTGTTTTTAAGATATTTTTGCATTAAATTTCTGAAAAGAAAAATTCTCACAAAAATTCAAAAAATTTGTTTTTAATCCTTTTAAGATTCAATTTCTTTTAAAATAAATGAAAATTTTGCAATGCAATTTCAATTAGGAATTAACATTTTTGTTTACTTAAATTGATTTTGAAAAAATAAAAAATAAATAAATAAAAAGAAGTTAGGTGGAGTGCATGCAAATGAGACAAGTGTCTCTATTTTTCTTTTGACACCACAATATCTAGAGGATAGGTGACTAGGACACTTGGAAGCCTAGAAAAATTTTGAAAAAAAAACAAACAAACAAAATGAGGAGGAAATGAGAAAAAGGGGTACGGCAAAAAGGCAAAAAGGAAGAAAAAGAAAGCGAAGAGGGGAGGAAGCTACGGGAAGGAGGGAAGAAAAAAGGTTACGGGCAACAAGGGATTTTGGTGATTGAGAGAGGTGACGGCCAGAGGGAGCAAGAGAGAATCTGGGGCAGTGGAGGGAAAGCAAAAGAAAGAGGAAAAATGGGAAAAGGAAAAGAAAGGAAACCAAACTGAGGGAGGAGGAAAGAGGGTTTGGGAGCTGAGGAAGGAGAAAGACGGGCTACGGAGGTTTTTGGAGGAAAAAAGAGGAATCGAGAGGGAGAGAAAGAGAGAAAGGGGCAGCGAGCAAAGGAAAAAATAGTAAGGAAAGTGAGGAAGAAACCAGAAAAAGGAAGAAAAGGGAGGAAAGAAAGGAGGTTTTTTGCGGCTAAGAAGAGAGAGCTGGGGAAGGAGAAAAGGAAGGAAGGGAGAGGGGAAGAGATTCTGGTGAGAGCAGAGATCAAAGGGAGAAAAATAGCATAGAAAAAGGGGGAGGAACGAGAGAAAAAGGAGAGAGAAAATTGCAGAAAAATTTTCCAGAAACTAGACAGGGTTGGCAAAGAGGCCTTCTTCTTGGCCAAATTCTGATCTTGTTCTTGCTCCTTTAGGATTTATTTTTGTTTCTCCGTTTTATACTTTGGTAAAGCTACAAATTTTGTTCAGAACACATCTCGAGACAACGTCTCCAACACCCTCAAATTTTGGCTTCAATTTTGCTCGTTGTCAGCCCTTAAACGTTCTTCATCAGAAATTTGCAGCTTCGAATTCTGCATCCGAATGCAATCTTTTCAACCACTCGTTCAGTAGACTCCACAAGACACCAAAGGTAATCCCTTTTGCCTTCTACTTCTCACACAAGCCCAGATCTTCCCTAAATAGGCCAAGGATCTTGCTGCACTTTATTCATTATCATACTTTGCTGTTTTTTCTTCCTAGAACAGCCCACTAGTTGGGTTTTGCCGCATGATTCGTTACCTAATGTTGTATTTGGGAAGCAAAATTTGACTTTTGATGTTTGGGTTGAGGAATCCTATCCAAATCTTTGTTATTTGTTCATACGTTTGCTGGGTTTAATATTTAGGATTATGCAAGCCTTTTTCCACATTCTAGATTTTCTTTTCTTTTGTGTACTGAGGATGCTCACCTCGGCCACCCCGCATGTCCGAGGTGAACCCACCTCGTCCCTCATCGGAGCTCATCCGTGTCTTGGGCATATCCCCTAAGCTCGGCCGGATCCCTAGTCTACCGTGTTGGTGACCTCGGCACCTCCACCTCAGCTGCACGCTGATGATGTCAAGCCACCTGACATCACCCGGGACCAGTGCTTTATCTGGAAAGCACTGTCGCACTTAATGACTACTGCGTAAGACTCCTCGTCACCCTGCCCAGGCGGCTATAGCGTCAGAGTCAGACCGTCTGACAGAGAGCAGAGCCGTAATGGCAGGACATGGGTCCCACCGGCATAAGACCTCCATCCTGCCCTCCACTCTCGCTCTATAAATACCCCTCATGTACTCCTAACAAGTAAGCATACTGTTCATTCGACAATACTACTGCTTTTCTCTCGTTCTCATACTAACTTGATCGTCGGAGTGATCCCAGGGGAGAAGCCCCGCCATTCACTTCGGACACGAGGATACACCTCACTTCATCTCAGAGGAGCCTGATTCTGGTTGGTTCAACTACCCACCAAAAATCACCTCTTCAATTGGCGCCGTCTGTGGGAACGAGATTACTGCTAAAATGAGATCCACGCGCTCCGGAGGTGGAAGAGTCCCCTCGACCGGGGCTGGGCAGACATCCGGAGCCCAGCAAGATCGTATTTCTGAAGAACAAGGGTCCCCAAGGACCCAGCCCTACAACGAAGACGCCATCGCCAAGATGGCCGAGTTCGTAGCTGATAACCCAAACATTTTCGAGGAACTGGGGAGGTACTTCAAGAGGCAGGGGAAGGAGAAGGCTGAATCCTCCAAGAGGAGATCGACGAGGTCCCCGGAAGTGCCTTCCGGCGAATATTCCGATGAGGGGCACCTCTCTTGGAGCACTTCCAGGCGCGCCTCTTCCAAGGCGACCTCTAAAATTGCCTCCATTTCCCGGGCATTTTCCAGGGAAATTCTGGGAAAACGAGTTGAGGACCCACCTCGGCGTCCCGGAGGCTTAGCAGCCGAATATCTGAGGGCTCCGCCCTTCACGGATGACATCAATGGGGAGATGGTCCCCCCAAACTTTAAACTTCCCGCTCTGCGTTCCTACGATGGCCGAGGTGACCCCGAGGATCACCTCCGCGCCTTCCTCTCCGCTTTTCGGCTCTATTGCGTCCCCGACGCAGTAATTTGCCGAGCTTTCCCCATCTTCTTGCAGGGCACGGCCCGAAAGTGGTTCTGGGGTTTAGAACCGAGGAGCATTTCCTCACTGGATGAGTTGATAGATCGGTTCATTCACCGCTTTGTATCATCTCGTCCGATTACGAAGATTTCGGCCTACCTCTTGAACCTGCAGCAAGCTCCCGGTGAGTCACTGCGCTCATACGTGCAGAGGTTCAACGAGGAGAACGTGCAGATACCTGATCAGAATGAGCAGGTAACTATAGCCGCCTTCACCAACGGGCTGATCGCAGGAATCTTCAATACCGAGATACACCGGGATTACCCCCGCACACTTCGGAAACTCTGGGATCGAGTAGATCAGGGAATCCGAAGTGAAGATTTAAACCGCATGAAGCGAGAGGCTCAAGCCACTCGTACCGGGTAGGATTCCCGGAGGAAAAAAGACGCCGGCCGAGTCGAACAAGGCCCCAGTGGCTCGTCGACTCAGTTCCGAGACCGCCGAAGTGTCTTCGACCGGATTGTGAAAGGCAAGTCGTCCACCTCGGATGCCGAGCTGACACCTCTCAATTCCAGCCGGACCCATGTCCTGGCTGTGATGAGGCAGAATCACCTCGGCCGAAACCCTCCTGAAATTCCAGGGAGGAGAGATAAGAGGAACTCAAACCTCTATTGTGCCTACCACCGGGATGTTGGGCACGAGACTGAAGACTGTAATGATCTGAAGCGAGAGATCGAGAATTTGATCCGGCAAGGGTACCTGAAGCAATTCGTCCGCAAGGATGGGGGCTTCAACCGAATCGTCTCCTACCGGGAGAACCGGGGCCTCCGCCGAGAGGACAGGCGGGACACGAACATGCATTGCCGAGGTCCCGAGGATCGTAGGGAGGACAAGCAGCCTCCACGCGACGGATCACCGGGCTACGGCCCCAACATCGCCGGGGTGATCAACACGATCGCGGGAGGACCAACCGGAGGAGACAGCCAGAACTCCCGGAAGCGGACCTACCGCCAGGCCGGGATGGAGGTAGCCGAGCCGAGCTCTCGGTTGTCCGAGGTCATCACCTATGGTCCCACTGACCCTGTCCCCGCCGCTTCCAGCAACCACGAAACCCTCGTGATCGAGGTCCTCACCAACAACTACATAGTCAAAAAGGTCTATGTTGACCCCGGAAGCTCGGTAGACGTCTTGTACTACCGAACCTTCGAGAGTTTGAAACTGACCAGGGAGCAGCTCACTCCGGTCAGGACTCCCCTCGTTGGATTCGGGGGACACGTGGTCCACCCCGAGGGTATGATGTCCCTGATGGTGACCATCGGGCGTCATCCCCGTTGCCGGACTATACCCGTCAACTTCGCGGTAGTCAAGGCAGATTCTCCCTACAATATGTTGATAGGTCGACCCACGCTCAATGCCTTGAGGGCTGTGTACTCTACCTATCATCTGAGTTTCAAATTCCCGACACCGGCGGGGGTGGCCGAGGTGAGCAGCGACGTGAGTACTGCCCGCGAATGCTACCTCGCCACCATCCAAGCCGCAGTCACTCCCCGGACTGCGTCGAAGGCCGAAGAGAAGAGGCCGGCCGTCCTCTCCATAGACTGCATCGATCCTCAGAAGGCGGGAAAGCCCGGCAGGCTGGAACCCGGGGATGAGGTGGAGCAGGTGGTCTTTGATGAGATGAGACCTGACTAAGTGGTCCAAGTGGGAGCCGGACTCCCTTCTTCTTTGAAGGAAGAGATGATTCACTTAATAAAGGACCACCGAGACATCTTCGCGTGGTCCGCTGATGAAGTGGTCGGGGTGCCATCTGAGCTCATGATTCACCAGCTCAACGTTAACCCACAGGCCCGTCCTGTGAAGCAGAAGCGTAGGCACTTCGGCCCCGAACGCAGCAAGGCCGTATCTGACGAGGTGGACAAGTTCTTGCCTGCCAAGATGATCCATGAGGTCCAGTACCCCACCTGGCTGTCCAACCCTGTTATGGTCAAGAAGGATACCGGTGGATGGAGGATGTGCGTCGACTTCACCGACCTTAACAAGGCCTGCCCCAAAGATTGCTACCCTCTGCCGAGGATAGACGCCCTCGTCGACTCGGCAATGGGACATGAGATCCTCTGCTTCCTAGATGCCTTCAAAGGCTACTACCAAATAGGAATGAGTGAGGAGGACCAAGAGAAGACAGCGTTCTACACCGACCAAGGTGTCTACTGCTATACTACTATGCCGTTCGGGTTAAAAAACGCCGGGGCGACCTATCAAAGGTTGATCAACTGCCTCTTCAAAGATCAGATCGGCCGAAATGTGGAAGCCTATGTGGACGACATTCTCGTCAAAAGTTTAACCACTTCGGCCTTCCTGTCGGATGTGAGGGAGGTCTTCGGCGTCCTCCGCAACTCGAGGATGAAGTTAAACCCCAAGAAATGCGTCTTTGGCGTCACCTCAGGAAAGTTCCTGGGGTATTTGGTTTCCCACCGGGGAATCAAGGCCAACCCCGACAAGGTCAAGGCCATTCAAGATATGTGCCCACCTCGGAACCTTCGAGAAGTCCAGCGACTGAACGGACGCCTGGCTGCGCTGAACCGCTTCCTATCCCAGTCCGCAGAAAAAGCTTTGCCCTTTTTCAAGGTGCTTAAGAAGGCCGATCATTTGCCTGGACTGAGGAGTGCCAGGCTGCCTTCGACAAGCTGAAGCAATACCTGCACCACCTACCCACCCTCGCTTCATCTCGGCCCGAGGAGAAGCTGTACCTCTACCTCTCCGCAGCGGACGAGGCTGTCAGCGCTGTGCTCATCCGGGATGAGGGCACTCAAGTGCCAGTCTACTATGTCAGCCGAGCTCTCCGTGGGCCGGAGACTCGATACACTCAAGTGGAAAAACTTGTGCTAGGACTAGTCCATGCCGCCCGACGGTTGAAACCCTATTCTTAGCTCATCCCATCTCCATCAGGACCGACCAGCCTCTCCGACAGATACTGGTGCGGCCCGAGGCCTCTGGGCGCCTCACTAAATGGGCCGTTGAGTTGGGGGAGTACGACCTGTCGTATGAGCCACGCACAGCCATAAAGGCTCAAGCCTTAGCCGACTTCTTGGCCGAGCTCACCTTCACGGAAGGTCGAGAGTCCACTTCCGCCCTAGCCGAAGTAGCCACCTCACACCTGTGGATGCTGTACGTGGACGGATCCTCCAACGGGGATGGCAGTGGGGCGGGACTGCTCCTGGAGGGCCCCCAGGGAGAAGTGTGCTCGTATGCCCTCCGCTTTGACTTCCCGGCCACCAACAATGAAGCCGAATATGAGGCCTTAATTGCGGGATTCCAGCTAGCCCGCAGGCTCGGTGCACAGCGGATCCACGTCCGCAGCGACTCCCAACTCGTAGTATGCCAAGTCCTTGGTGAGTATGAGGCCAAGGATGAAACCATGCAACGGTATCTAGCCAAAGTCCACCAACTCATCGCATACTTCGAGTTTTTCGGGATCCAAAGAATCCCCCGCTCCCAGAATAGGCGGGCCGACGCCTTATCCCGGTTGGCTTCCACCTCATTTTCTGACCTCAACAAGACAGTCTTAGTGGAAGTCCTGAATGAATCGGGATACATGGAAGAGGTGGCCTACCCTGTGCACTCTGAAGATACTTGGATGACCCCGTTCATCCTTTTCTTAGGGCAGGGAGTCCTCCCCGAGGACCGGGCCGAAGCGAGAAAGATACAACGTAAATCTGCTCGGTACACGCTCCGCGATGGAGAACTGTATAAACGCTCATACCTTGGCCCCTGGCTGAGGTGCGTTACACCCGAGGCAGGACGCCAGGTCCTCCATGAGATACACGAAGGCCTATGCGGGGCTCACGTCGGCCACAGGATGTTAGCCAGGAAGACCTTACTTCTTGGATATTTCTGGCCTTCCCTTCGACAAGATGCCCAAAATCTTGTTCTCAGTTGCCCATCCTGCCAAGTCCACGCCCCTGAGCTTCACCAACCCTCGAACTTCATGGTTCCAGTCACCTCACCCTGGCCGTTTGAGCAATGGGGGACAGACATCATCGGTTCTTTCCCTAAAGCGGTCGGGGGCTATACCTTTCTGGTGACCGCTGTGGACTACTTCACTAAGTGGGTCGAGGCCGAGCCTCTGCGGACCATCTTAGGGCTGGCCATTCAAAAATTCTTTTGGAAATGCATTATCTGCCGCTTCGGCATACCTCAGATCATCATCTCGGACAATGGGAGACAGTTTGCCGAGAACCCATTTAAGGCTTGGTGCCAGAACCTCGGCATCAAACAACATTTCACTTCGGTGGGCCATCCTCAGGCCAATGGTCAGGCAGAAAATTTTAACCGAACTCTCTTGCATGGCCTCAAGACTCGACTACACCGAGCTGGCTCATCTTGGGTGGAGGAACTCCCCAGTGTTCTGTGGTCATATCGGACCACGCCGAGGTCATCCACGCAAGAGACTCCCTTCTCCTTGACCTATGGAGCCGAGGCTGTCATTCCTGCTGAGCTCCTCACACCCAGTCCTCGGCTAACAGCCTATGTAGCCGAGGTGAACGGAGAAGAGAGGCAGTTAGATCTCGACCTCATCGACGAGAAAAGAGACCTTGCCTCAACTCAGATAGCTTCCTACAAGAACACCCTAGCCCACTATTACAATGCCCGCGTCAAGCATCGGCGATTCTTGCCAGGAGACTTGGTGCTTAGAAAAAACTCGGTCAGCCGAGCTGAACCGCAAGGGAAATTGGGCCCGAAATGGGAAGGCCCTTACCGAGTTGTGGAATCTAGTCTAAGTGGGTATTGCAAATTGAGCTACCGAGATGGCTCGTTAGTGCCGAGGACTTGGCACGCCGAGAACCTGAGACTGTATTATGCTTGAAAATTTTATCAAGTTATGACTTCAGCTGCTTTGTTATTTTTCAATACGATTGTGCCACACATCTGTTATTAAAAAATAAGAGGGACAAACAGGGGACGAAGCATGAAATTAAAAGAGCCCAACTGAGAAGAAAATATTTCATTTAACGAAGAAGAGGCATTACAAAAAGAAGACAAAGTCCGAGGTCAGGAGTACTGCTTCCCACCTCGGTTTTACATTTAATTTCCTATGGACTAGGCCTCCGCTTCGGCTCCCCCTTGGTCAGTTGCCTCCGCGGCTTCTCCACCGCCGGGGTGAGTGTCTTCTCCACCTCCTCCTTGCTCTTCGGCAGCCTCCTCGCCGACGTCACCCCCAGTGTCCTCTCCTCCTTCCTCCTCGAACACTTCGTCGAGCTCGGACAGCCACTTGTTGAACTCGTCCTGGACCTCGGCCAAGTTTCTTCCAGCCTGAATGCCATCGGCCATCCGATCGCACAGTTCCTTGGAGTCTTCGTTATAATTGGCACTATTCTTCAAAGACTCCAAGGCTTCGGAGGAGAGGTGAGCCACAGCCTTATCAATAGCCGACGTGAAGCCAAGCATGAAGCTCGGCCTCGTCAGTTGGCCGAGATCCCCAAGGAAGTTCTCGGACCTCCGGAAATCCTCAACAGCCGAGGTCCTTGCACTGTCGAGGGCCTGCTCATGGGTCTTCTTCGCCTCCTCCGACCTCTTCTGCTCTTCCTCCAGAGCCGACCTCAGACTATTGGTAGTGGCCTCGGCCTCCTCCCCTTTAGCCTCGGCCTCTTGAAGCCGTCTCTGAAGCTCGGACTTCTCGGACTCAGATACAACCAGCTTTTTCTTCAACTTGGCAATCTGATCTTGCAGCTTGCCGGTGTCCTGCTCTTCGAGCAACTCACAATACCGATGTGCCATCTCGGCCACAAAGGTTGTGTTGGAGGCTGTGGTCACCATGACGCTTTGGAGCATCTCGGCCGGAGTCAGCTTCCTTGTGAACTCCAAGTCCCTCGGCAAGGTGGACTGCATCACCAGGTCCTGTGCAGCCCGAGGATGGCTGCATCGGTCGTTTACCTTGAGCGACCAGTCCGGACACCAATGCTCGCAGGGGTGAGATTTTTCTTTCCCAGAAAACACTGGGGGGCTCTGATAACGGTTCCAGAGCGAAGACGCCGTCACCGCGTTGACTGGAGCCTTCAACTGCTTGCCTCGGCCATGTGGAGGTGGAAGCGCCGTGGTCACCCCTAATGGCACCCCTTCTGGCACCGAAGAGGTGGACCCTGTGGCCGCAGCAGCCGAGCTGCTCTGGGCTGCCGTGGTGGGGGTGGTCTTCTCTACCGATGTCTTGGAAGACTTGGAAGACTGCCCTTGGGACTTCTTTTTGGGCGGAGGCGCCGAAGTGTCCCCCGAGTTCTTTCTCTTCAACCTCTTGGCCAACTCGGCCGAGCCCGATGTGATGATGTCGGACAGTTTAGTCACTGCACAAGAAACAAATATTATCATATGCCTTAGCCGAAGTGAAAGCAAAGTTATGAAAGAAAATTACAAGGTATCTTAAGTTTAGTGGAAGTGAAGGGAGTCTTGTCAGGAGGGATCACAGCTCGGCTAATTCCCCCATCGACCAGCACGGCCTCGGGGTGGTCCCAGCTGAAGATCCGAAGTCCGGACCCCATCAATTTCTGGAAAGACTCCTCCTCGGGATCCCCCGCGGAAAGGTCGGCCTTCGATTTGATGGGCCTCCACCAAAAACCCCGTGGGAAGTCCACAGCCGAGACAAAGACGAAGTCACGCTTCCAATTCTTTATTGAAGTAGGGGCGCCGATGACTAGCTTCGGGACAGTGTTGCTCCGGTTGCCGATATAGAACCACCCCTTATCTGTCCCATGTGCCTTGAGTGTATAATATCGGCGGAAGAGATCCACAGTCGGAGTCACTTCTTGGTGTCGACACAGCATCTCGAAACCTACGAGAATGCGGACCGCGTTTGGGACGAGCTGGGTAATTCTTACGCCGAAGTGGCGGAACACGTCCCGGAAGAACCTCGACGTCGGCATCCTCAGCCCGGCCTCCAACTGCTGAAGGTAGATGGCCACAGTGCCCATGGGGGGCTTCTCGACCGAATCGTTCAGCCCGGGCGAGGTGATGAGATACCCCTGCCTGAAGGGATACTTCTTTATCACCTTCCTGGCCCTGTCTCTTCCCATACGGCTCCTAAACTGCGGCATCTTGCCAAAATCCAGGTTGGCAGCATTTCTTGGGGCGACGGGCTCCAGCACCCCCTCATCGTGGGGTATTGCCGTTCCGAGGTCGGTGTCGTATTCGACATCGGAACCGCCATCGCTCATCTCTGATGACTCTGACCCCGATGCTATCCCAGCCACCTCTTCCTCGGCCGATCCCCCCACATCGGTAGGCGCCGACCCCGAAGAGCTGGATGAAGTCGCCTCTTCCGAAGTGCCGGGTACCTCCTCGGCTTGGCAGCTCGGTTTCACTGTTTCCTTGTGGGTTTTAGCCGTTTTGGCTATGTGTGAATGATGAGATGAAAAGAAAAATACTTACTGTTGACTACGGAATCTGACGAAGTGGATGACTTCGGTGGAGATCTCGGCTGGTAGTTCTCATCTCGGCGACACTCGTAAATTTTGCAAGTCGCAGGCAAAGAAAGAAAGTGATGGGCCATGCGGTGAAAAAGACCCCCTATTTATAAGGGTTTGGGGGAATCTGAAGAGGCGGCAAGGATGCGAAAAGACGACCACGTTCGAATTCAAAACGCCGTGCCTCCCTCTCTCTTCATTAATAGCCTGTCCTTTCGACTGACACTCTCTGCACGAAACGTCCCACTGCTTCACGACGTGACCACTCGGTTCACCACGTCCTATCATTTGACAGGCCTACGTGTCACGCCCGCGCATCGTACGGAACTGTCTTGGGCCTCCGACCCTGTACGACCTCGGTACCAGTAAGCCTCGGCACCTCCGGGGCTCGGATCTTCCGAGGCTTGGGGGGCTTATTGAGGATGCTCACCTCGGCCCCCCTGAGTGGCCGAGGTGATTCCACTTCTTCCCTCACACAAGCGCAGTCTTGTCCTGAGTCTGACCCCTGATCTCGGCCGGGCCCCTGGTCTACTGCCTAGACGACCTCTGCACCTCAGACTTCCACCTCAACTGCACGCTGATGATGTCAAGCCCCCTAACAGCATCAGGGACCAGTGCTTTATCTGAAAAGCACTGACGCTCTTAATGGCTACTACGCAGAACTCCCCATCACCCTGCCCAGGCAACTACAGCGTCAGAGTCAGACCGCCTGACAGAGAGCAGAGCCGTAATGGCAGGACATGGGTCCCACCGGCATAAGACTTTCGTCCTTCCCTCCACTCTCGCTCTATAAATACCTCTCATGTATACTCAATTAAGCATACTGTTCATTTGGCAATACTATTGCTTTTCTCTCGTTCTCATACTAACTTGAGCATCGGAGTGATCCCAGGGGAGAAGCCCCGCCATTCACTTCGGACACGAGGATACATCTCATTTCATCTCAGAGGAGCCTGATTCTGGTCGGTTCAACCACCCACCAAAAATCACCTCTTCATGTACATAACATGGTACCTTGATGATGAGTCTATGAAACGTAATGAAAACCTGGAGGCCAATCCTTGTTGTTGTTAAAATTTGTCTTGCCGCATAAGGTTGCTGAAGTTCCAAAGCATCAGGAGTAGCGAAAAGCTTCAGTTGCAGAAACGTTCTTCGAAGATGCATGCAAAAATTTCCAAAACTTTACATTTCAACCCCACAAGTTTCCCCTCATTCTACTATGGCCCATAAAATTGGAAAAGTTAATAATTTCTGCCCTTTTAAATGTTAATTTTTCTTTGGCATGTTTTTATGTGATTTTTGATAGATTATTGGTGAATTTTAGGATGAATTTTGAAGTTTAACAATTTTTGATAGATTTATAGTTTTTGATTTGGATCTTTGTAAAAATGGTTTAGATTTGGGTAATATTTTCTGTTTGGGATTTGGTGGGAGGATTTTGATTTATTATTGTTAATTTTAGCATTTGATTTTGGTAGGCTTCATCTTAAGCTATTAATTTTATTTTATTTTAATTGAGACTCTTAATATTTGTAATAATAATGATTTGACCCCTCAAACTTCTTTAACTCTTTCAATTGGGTCCTTGTTTGTTTTAATTTGTTGAATATGGGTTGTTTACTTTTATTTGAATGCTTTGATTGATTCAATTTCGTGTTTATTTCCATTTTTTGTGATTATTTGTTAATTAAAGTGATGCATTGACCTTTTTCTTTGTTTTGGAGGGTAAATAAGAAAAATTTCATTTCATTAGGTCACCAATTCAAGGGAGATATACTCTACTCCTTTATTTTGATTTCACTTGATCTTACATGCTCCTATGTGAAATTGCATTCTTTTTTTAATGTTTTTTATTTCATCTATTTATTTATTCATTTCATTTGTTTTAATTTTGTATATTTATTTTAATTTAATTTTTAGTTATTTGAGAGGCATTTAAATGCCAAATTGTAATAGTTAGATTATTATTTCATTTCATTTCATTCTTTCCCCTTTCTTATTGTAGTTAGGGCCCCCAAATGTAATAGTTAGATCTTTATTCGCTTTATTTGCTTTGTGTGTTTTGCATGCTTGTGTGTTTACGTGTGTTATTCGCTTTTTTAGGGTCTTGTATCTAGATATCATGCTTTTGTGCTATGTGTTTTATGTGATATTATGTGTTTACTTGCTTTCATTATGTTTTATATGATTTATTTGATTATAACAAATGTATGGCGTCACCACACTAGTCCAATGCTAGTTGTGGCCTTTTTTCCCATTTTCTCGCTAGTCCAACGCTAGTGGGAACTTATAGATATTGGGTTAGTCCAATGCTAGACCCTTAGGGGCCATCCACGCGCTAGATCATGTTTGTGTGACAATCATTACATTTTCATGCATATTTTCTAATTTTTTTAGGATTTTTTTATTTTGCATGACATTTCCCCATATGTATATCCCTTATCCCATATTTCCCCTATATATATTCCTTATCCCTATGTGTGAAACATGACATTAAACTTGCATTTCATTTAAGAAAATTAGAACTAGGTTAGATCATTTGCTTGATTAAATAGGAAAATTATCCCTCGAATATGGGATATGGACGAGTATGACTCTCTAGCCTTAGCACGCTCGTATTCCCTCTATCAAAGGAAAAATAGAAGTCATGAATGTTAGTTCCCCGCACCCATTATGATGCATTCCTTAGGTCTCGTATATTTGTATATTATAATTTTTCTATTTTTTAGTCTCATTGTTGCATATTCGTGACCTCTTCAAAGAATCATTTGTGGGCGTTGCAATTAATGCGATTTGCACCAATCAAGTTTTGAAGAGACATATTGACCCTTCCGATAATCATTAGGTTTAAGTTTGCATTCATATAGTAACATCTAAATGTGATAAGCTTTAGGGAATTAAAAAAAAAAATTGACTAAATCACGCAACTGACCTTGGCTAGGTTGAAAGGGTGCCTTGGATTTTATCCTTGCCTTCCCTTTCTTCAAATGTGACTCCCGACCCCTTTTCTCTTGATTTTTACAGATTTGGAGTCGTTTAAAAAGGGTTTCCTCTACTTTTTCTTTTAAAAAAATTCATTTTTAGGTGACTTGGTATACCTTAACTCAATACGCATTGGTCTGGAGCTCGGCGGTCTCGCGCAAAATTTCCTTCTTCACGTGGCGGCTTTTGTATCAATGGGTGCCTCTAGATCAGCACCTCCAGCGGAGGGGGGGTTGTGCTAGCTTCCTAGTGTTGTTGTTGTGGGACTGAGGTGGAGACAAGCTCCCACCTTTTTGTAACGGGACCGGTGGCAACTACAGTATGGCAGTTTTTTGATAATTGGTTTGGGATTCTAGGCACGGCAAATGGGGTAGCGGGTAAGTTGGCTTAATGGTTTTTCTCACATTGCTTGGTGCGGCCGAACCACATACGTGTCATTATCCCTCTCTTGGTCCTGTGGTTTATTTGGAGGGCGAGAAATCAGGCGCGATTTAAGGGTTTGCCTCTATCGGCGGCTCAAGTCATTTCTCAAGTCTGCAACTTCACTGATCAAATGTGTATGGGACAACTCTTACAGCCGCAATGTTTCAAGGGTGATACGGATTGCGTATGGGCAAAGCGTATCCTGGGGAAAGGGAGGCGGCCTCAACCTCAGGTGGTCACCTGGGTTAGGCCTCCTCGAGCTTCTACAAATTGAACACAGACGTGAGTGTCTCATCCACGGGTGCCTCTGGTGGAGGGATTCTCCGGTCAGCCAGGAGAGACCTGATTTTTGCTTTCCACAAGAAATTAGGGAATCAAGATGTTCTCACGGTGGAGGCTCTGGCTTTGTGGAAGGCTTGCCTGCTTTGTTAACAACAAAACCTTCGAAATTGTGAGGCGGAGGTGGATTCCAGTGGTTTGGTTAGATTGGTTTCGTTTGATGCTTCCTCCCGTTGGCCTTGGGTAACTTTTATTCGGCAGATTAAAGCAGTGGTAACGGCCTTGGGAGCGGCGGTGGCCCATATCTTTCGCGACGCCAACTCTGTGGCCGACGCGATGGCCTCTTTGAATCTTTTCGTCAGATGTTGTTTTCTCTTCTGAGACGTCTCTGCCGCATAGGGCCCGTT
Source organism: Coffea eugenioides (assembly GCF_003713205.1). NCBI lineage: Eukaryota > Viridiplantae > Streptophyta > Magnoliopsida > Gentianales > Rubiaceae > Coffea > Coffea eugenioides. Next base: position 17,627,229 of record NC_040042.1, on the reverse strand, counting down.
TGGCCTTCACTTAGACAGGCTCCAAGTTATTTAGTCCGGTTCCGCCAAGTGCGGTAGCAGTAGTTCGGTCGAGGTAGCTCCCGCTGTCTTCCCACACTCATTGTATCACCCTTTTCAGTTTCCTCTTAATGAATAAAGAATAACATTGCCTAAAAAAAAAGAGGTTTTTCTCTACTTTTTCTTTTAAAAAAATTCTTTTTTAGATGATTGCTACACCCTTATTCAATACCAAGTGGCGACTCCTATTTTTTTATTAAAAATCCTTTTTAAACTATTATTTTGGGTCAAAATCGTCGCACTTTTTAAATTTCATTTAGGCCCATTTCTTTATTTACTTTCTAAAATCCAAAACTCATTTTTCAAATCAAAATTAATTAAAATTCATTTCTTTATTTATTTTCTAATCAAAAATCATTTTCACTCAAAAATCAATCAAGAATTCATTTTTATAAACCTGTAATCGTAATTTTTATTTTTCAAAAAAAAAAAAAAAGGGGCGCGATACATATAAAGCTCAAAACCACAACCTTGACTTCAATCCCATGTTTCTACCCTAGATCCCAACAACCTCAAGCAAAATTGCATATGCAGATTCTTGAGAAGATGAGAAGCCAAATATGCTAAAGTTTTTAGCCTAAAAATGACCACATCAAAATCCATCATTTTTTACCCAAAAAAACCATAAGTTTCTCTAGCCAAACAAGAATTCATTCTTCATTTAAACAAAAGAAAAGGGGTAGATGAAGTAACCTGAATGTCTCCTAAAGGTTGCAAAAGTAAGAAATCAGACTTGGAGGGTGAGTGAAGGCGGTTCTTCTTTTCATTGAAGAAACCAAGAGCTTCAAGAATTGAGAAGGGGCCAAGTTGAAGCACAATTTTGAAGGGATTTTAATGATTATCAGTGAAAGACTTCAATATAAAATTGTTCCTCTATGTCCCTAGAAAATGCAAAAAGAAGAATCACCCCAAACGGATCTATAACAGAGGAGAAAAATAAATTTGAACAGGGCTGGTCAGAAAATTTTCTTCGGACACCAGGGTTGATTTTCTAAAAAGTTTGATGTTGAATTTGGTGGTCTTATAGCTATTTTCTCATGAAACTTTAAACATAAAGTTTTATCTTCGATAGCTATAAAGTATACTGAAAGAAAGAAGAGATCAAAAAGAAGCAAAATGAAGGATAAAAGTGGGTCTCAACAGGGCTGGTCGACTTTCTGTAGAAAATTCTCTTCTTTTTGTTGCTTTTTTTCTCTCTCCCCACCCTAGATCTTGTGTAGCTACTTTTCTCACTTGTTCCCTCCCTCTCTAGAAACCCTAAGACCTGCATTTGTTATGCATTTATGTGAAACAAAAATTCTATAACCTAGAATGAAGGGTTGGTATGAAAATGGGTGATGTGCTCCATTCTCCTGTCTTTGATCAATTGTTGTTAGGTGTTAGAGAATAAAATTTGGGATGTGACGAGTTGCATTTGTACCGACCAAGCCTTGGGGAGATTGAAAGGATGAAAAATCTTGCAAAAAAGGCCAACTCCCACAGCTTTATACTGCTTCTTTGTTGCTGCAAAATTGGTAAAAATGAAGCGCGTGCGTGTGAAGAGCTAAAAAAAAAATTTTTTTTTTTTGGAGGAAAGAATTGGGTCAATAGGCCTTTCTACTGTTAGGCCTTTGTTTTTCTTTTGCATGGGCTTTCGCCTGGGTTTTTGTTGTGTTCTTGCATGGGTTTTGGGTAGGGCTGCAAACGAGTCGAGTCGAGTCGAGTTTTGAGCTAATCGAACCGAGTCTCGACTAAATTTTACCAAGCTCGAGCTCGACGAGCCGGCAATTTTCAAGCTCGAGCTCGACTCGAATCAAGTGGAGCGGAGCTCAAGTCGAGCTCGAACTCGAGCTCGAGCTCAAAAATAATAAAAAATAATTATTTTATTTTTTAAAAAATAAATAAAATAATATTTTTTCTTAATAAATAATAAAATATTAAGAATATATACGTAATTTTACTATGAAAATAAAAAATAAAAAAATATATATAATATACGTAATTTTATTATTAAATAAAAATAAAAAAATATATATATATACTCAAGCTCGCGAGCCGACTCGCGAGCTAACGAGCTTAATATTCTGAGCTCGAGTTCGAGCTCGAGAGCTCGACTCGAGCCGGCTCGAGCTCGACTCGAGCCGCTCGCTAGCGGCTCGCGAGCGGCTCGATTCGTTTGCAGCCCTAGTTTTGGGTAGATTTGTTGTAGGCTTTGTGGTTGGCTTTGGGTTTTCTTTTATTGGGTTTGAAACACAAGAAAAATCTTTACCAAAAACTCCAATTTTGAATATGTATTTTCTTTTCCTACAAAACAAAATTAAAATATTTACTTGAGCAATTTATATAAAAATAAAAATAAAAATAATAGACTTCAAAATTAGAAAAAATTTTTGGTATCTACAGGATAGTAGATTCAAAAAAAAACTAAATGAATGAGCTAATAAGATAATACTCCACAAGTTTTGTAATTTTGAAATACAAGTTTTTCCGCATTTAAAATAAAAAATTGGTTAAAATCCAAATTTCATGCAATTATTTACATGTGTAAAGAAAATATTATTGATGGATGATGTTGACAAAAGGACTCAATGTGACAGATAATGGTTTGAAGATTGGTGTTAAGGTAAGAAAACTTCTAACTATTGATTTTTGGTATTTGTGATATGAAACTATTCACATGTTTTACTTGTCAAGACTTAATTTTTTTTCTTATTATATTTGATTGTAACTTTTTAGATGCACAAAGAAGCAAAAGGCCTTTGAGATGTAAAATTTCTATACTTGGATGATTTTAATGTACTATATGGAAGAGATAGAGTTACTAGAACTATTGTTGAAGACTTTGCAGATGCTATCCAAATTATGGGGAAAATGTGGAAGAGCTTACTGCTCAAGTAGACTTAACTACTTGTGATGATGATGAAAATAAAGCAAATTCAGTAACACAAGCAATTTCAAAAAATACAAAAAAATCAACGAAGCAAAAGAATGTGTCATCTACAGCTGGAAATTGAAAAAAAAAAAACGAAATCAGCAGCAATACCACCAAATGTTGATGTTCAATTTCAACAACTAACTAGACAATTTGGATCTTTTATAGAGAGTATTGCCACTAACTTCACAATTGTAGCAACTAGGGTTATAAACGAGCAGAGTGGAGTCGAGTTTTGGCTGAGTCGAGCTGAATCTTGACCTAGTTTTATCAACCTCCAATTCGAACTCGACGAGCTGCCAATCTAAAGTTCAGGCTTGAAGTTGGAAAATAAAAAATAATTATTTTATTTTAAAAAATAAATAAAATAATATTTGTTCTTAATAAATAATAAAATATTAGAAATATATATGTAATTTTACTATTAAAATAAATATATATACACATACTCGAGCTCGCGAACTAATGAGTTTAATATTTTTGAACTCGAGTTCGACCTAGCCAACTCGAGTTTGATATTGACCGAACTCGACTTGAACTCTGACTCGAGTCACTTGCGAGTGACTTACGAGTGGTTCAATTTGTTTGCAACTGTTGATTTTTTGGGATATAAACTAAGAAACAACACTTTTGTGTTGCAAAAAAAACTTATAAGAGACTTATATTGAAACTGAAAAAAGCTTATGTTACTCACTCATCAACTCACTATTTATAGTGATTACATGAAACAGACTAACAAAAATATCCAACTAACAATTATCCTAAATATCTTAACAAAATATCTTCTTTTACTAGCAAATCTTAGCTAGAATATTTGTTAACAAACCAACATGATATTTGGTTAACAAATATCTTTATTCTTCTAATAACTTAATTATTTTGATATCAAACTCAATCTGATAAAATTTGTAGGAAAAGTTGGCATATCTCAACACTCCTCCTTGCCACTTTTGCTGCAAATTTTCAATTGTCTTCTCAAATTTTTGAACTTTATTTTGGACGAAGTTTTCATAAAAATGTCTACAATTTGGTTATCAATCTTGCAA